>NC_091474.1:254136385-254247772 GCF_036971445.1 Narcine bancroftii | reverse complement strand
TAGAACCCCCATCACAGGGGGAACTAGGGTATGCTTCATGGACCCTCATGACAGGGGATCCAGGGTGGGCTTCATGGACCTCTGTCACAGGGGATTCAGGGTGGGCTTCACAGACGCTCATCACAGGGGAACCAGGGTGGGCTTCACAGACCCCTGTCACACGGGAACCAGGGTGGACTTCACAGACCCCCATCACAGGAGAACCAGGTTGGGCTTCACAGACCCCATCACAGGGAACCAGGATGGACTTCACAGACCCCCGTCACAGGGGATCCAGGATGGGCTTTATAGACCCCCCCCATCACAAGGGAACCAGGTGGGCTCATGTGGAGGAGGAAGAGATGAAACAAGCAGGAGGGGTGGGGAAGGGATGGGATGAGGGAAGTGGAGGTGGAGAGGCAGACCAGGGAAGAGAGGGGACAGAGGGGATTGGGGAGGGCTGAGGGGGGAGGGAAGGGAGGTAGTGGGAAGGAGAGGGGTGAGTTATAGGGAAGTGGAGGGCAGGGGGGAGGGGGGGGGACTGGGAGAGGATGGTCCTGGTGGAGGGTGGGATGACGAGTGGAAGGGATGGGGGTGAAGCAGGCGAGGTGGGGAGGGGAGGACAAGCTGCTGATCCTTGCCCCCTGCCCCAACCAGTTCTGGCAGTTCGGGGAATGGGTGGACGTGGTGATTGATGACCGTCTACCGAGCCGCGATGGGGAGCTGCTCTTTGTTCACTCGGCCGAGCAGGAGGAGTTCTGGAGTGCCCTGCTGGAGAAGGCCTACGCCAAGTGAGTGCTGAACCCTGACCCCAACCTCTAACCCTTACCCTCTGACTCCACACTGTGACCCCCCTAACTCCCTACTGCCTGACCCCAACCTCTGACTCCTGACCCCCACTGTTGGACGCCATCTGTGGAACTCACTGTCGCATACAGCAGTGGAGGACAGATTACTGGGACTATTTAAACAAGAAAGAGACAAGTATCTCATTAGTGAGGGCATCAAGGGATATGGGGATAAGGCTGGAAATTGGAATTAATGTGGAGCAGCTTAGAGTAGATTTACAGAACAGACTCGATGGGCCAAGTGGCCTGGTTTTGTTCCTTTGTCTTGTGATCTGCCTCCCTTATCCATCAAGAGTTGCTGTCACCTGGTTCCGATCCTGGACCTGTCTGTCTCCATCTCAGGTACCCACCATCTTCCTCCTCTGCCTCTGGCAGGCAACAACCGAACCTTCCCCTCCTCACACCCAGAACCCTCGATTTCTGTGCCTAAGGTTCTCTTAAATGCCCCCAATGTTCCAGCCACCACCACCACCCCTGGCGAGGCATTCAGTCCTCCACAACTCTCTGTGTAAAGAACTTCCCCCTGACATTTCCCCTAAACTTCCCTCCCTTCACTTTGTACACACATCCCCTGGTGTTTGCTGATCCTGCCCTGGGAAACAGGCGCTGGCCATTCACCCTATCTATGCTTCTCAGAATCTTGTCGACCTCCATCAAGACTCCTCTCTTCTATTCTTCTTCTTCTTTGGCTTGGCTTCGCGGACGAAGATTTATGGAGGGGGTAAAAAGTCCACGTCAGCTGCAGGCTCGTTTGTGGCTGACCAGTCCGATGCGGGACAGGCAGACACGATTGCAGCGGTTGCAAGGGAAATTGGTTGGTTGGGGTTGGGTGTTGGGTTTTTCCTCCTTTGCCTTTTGTCAGTGAGGTGGGCTCTGCGGTCTTCTTCAAAGGAGGCTGCTGCCCGCCAAACTGTGAGGCGCCAAGATGCACGGTTTGAGGCGTTATCAGCCCACTGGCGGTGGTCAATGTGGCAGGCACCAAGAGATTTCTTTAGGCAGTCCTTGTACCTTTTCTTTGGTGCACCTCTGTCACGGTGGCCAGTGGAGAGCTCGCCATATAATACGATCTTGGGAAGGCGATGGTCCTCCATTCTGGAGACGTGACCCATCCAGCGCAGCTGGATCTTCAGCAGCGTGGACTCGATGCTGTCGACCTCTGCCATCTCGAGTACCTCGACGTTAGGGGTGTGAGCGCTCCAATGGATGTTGAGGATGGAGCGGAGACAACGCTGGTGGAAGCGTTCTAGGAGCCGTAGGTGGTGCCGGTAGAGGACCCATGATTCGGAGCTGAACAGGAGTGTGGGTATGACAACGGCTCTGTATACGCTTATCTTTGTGAGGTTTTTCAGTTGGTTCTATACTGCAAAGAGAAAAGTCCCAGCTCTGCTAACCTGGCCTCATACACGTCCCCTGCTCCAGATGGAAGGTACTGATAGAAATGGCCAAAGTGACAAAAATTTACTAAAATTCTCTGGACTCTGGGCAGGTCCCGTGGACTGGAAGACGGTGAATGTATCACCACTATTCAAAGCAGGATGTGGGGAGGGGCAGGGAATTGTCGTCCAGTTAGTTCAGCATCTGGAGTTGGGGAAATATTTGACACTATGACTAAAGAAGAAATATCGAGGTGTCTGGAGAGAATTAGATACATCAAGCAGATGCTGCAAGGATTCAGCGAAGACAGGTCCTGTTTGACAAATTGACTGCAGATAAAGAGCGCAGTCGATACGGGAGTTGGGGGGACAGATGGACATTGTTACCTGGGTCTTCAGAAAGTGTTCGACAAGGAGCAGCAGGGAAGACTCAAGCAGAACATAAGGATGCCTGGAGTTGGGGGGGGAGGGGGAAGATTAAGATAAGGATGCCTGGAGTTGGGAGGGGGGAGATGAAGATAAGGATGCCTGGAGTTGGGGGGATTGATGAAGATAAGGATGCCTGGAGTTGGGGGGGGGAGAGTGATGAAGATAAGGATGCCTGGAGTTGAGGGGGGGGGGGAGAGATAAAGATAAGGATGCCTGGAGTTGGGGAGGGGGGGAGATGAAGATAAGGATGCCTGGAGTTGGGGGGTGGGGAGATGAAGATAAGGATGCCTGGAGTTGCAGGGGCAGGGAGATGAAGATAAGGATGCCTGGAGTTGGGTGGGGGGTTGATGAAAATGAGAATGCCTGGAGTTGGAGGGGGGAGATGAAGATAAGGATGCTTGGAGTTGGGGAGGGGGGAGATGAAGATAAGGATGCCTGGAGTTGGGGAGGGGGGAGATGAAGATAAGGATGTCTGGAGTTGGAGGGGGGGGAAAGATGAAGATAAGGATGCCTGGAGTTGAGGGAGGAGAGATGAAGATAAGGATGCCTGGAGTTGAGGGGGGAGAGATGAAGATAAGGATGCCTGAAGTTGGTGGGGGGGGAGCTGAAGATAAGGATGCCTGGAGTTGGGGAGGGGGGAGATGAAGATAAGGATGCTGGAGTTGGGGGGGCAGATGAAAATAAGGATGCCTGGACTTGGTTTTTTAAAAAAAATTTTATTTTTCACACCATAAACCACATTAACCATGATACATACATGTTCCTTTTCAAATATATACAGTGCCATTTTCTCCCCACCTCCCTCCTCCCATCCCACCCTCCCTACCTCCCCCCGCCCCGTCCATTTAAAATACAAAATCTAGGATACATTAAACCAGTCAAACAATGTTGTCATTCAATAAGATCTTTTTCGCTGTATTCAACTCCTTCCTCTAAGTCAATTCTTTTCATTTCCTTCTCCTTTCGTTAATTTAGGTAATGATTGTCCCCGGTAGGTTTTCGCTATTGTGTTTCATGTATGGTTCCCATATTTGTTCAAATATTTCAATATTATTTCTTAAATTATATGTTATTTTTTATAATGGAATACATTTATTCATTTCTATATACCATTGTTGTATTCTCAAGTTATCTTCTAATTTCCAGGTTGACATAATACATTTTTTTGCTACGGCTAGAGCTATCTTAACAAATCTTTTTTGTGCATCCTCCAAATCAATTCCAAATTCTTTGTTTTTTATGTTACTTAGGAGGAAGATCTCTGGATTCTTTGGTATATTGTTTTCTGTTATTTTATTTAATATCTGATTTAGATCTTCCCAAAATTTTTCTACTTTCTCACATGTCCAGATTGCATGAATTGTTGTTCCCATTTCTTTTTTACAACGAAAACATCTGTCAGATACTGTTGGGTCCCATTTATTTAACTTTTGAGGTGTAATGTATAGCCTGTGTATCCAGTTATATTGTATCATACGTAACCTCGTATTTATTGTATTTCTCATCGTTCCAGAGCATAACTTCTCCCATGTTTCCTTTTTTATCTTTATATTTAAATCTTG
Source organism: Narcine bancroftii (assembly GCF_036971445.1). NCBI lineage: Eukaryota > Metazoa > Chordata > Chondrichthyes > Torpediniformes > Narcinidae > Narcine > Narcine bancroftii. Next base: position 254,243,581 of record NC_091474.1, on the reverse strand, counting down.
TTCCCATTTTTGTTTAGTTTTACCATTTGTTTCCTCATTCTCCTTTTCTTGCAGTTTAATATACATATTTGTTATAAATCTTTTGATTATCATTGTATCTGTAATCACATATTCAAAGTTACTTCCCTCTGGTAACCTCAGACTATTTCCTAATTTGTCCTTCAAGTAGGATTTCAGTTGATAATATGCCAACACTGTATCTTGAGTTATATTGTATTTATCTTTCATTTGTTCAAAGGATAATAATTTATTTCCTGAAAAGCAATTTTCTATTCTTTTGATCCCTTTTTTCTCCCATTCTCTAAAGGAAAAGTTATCTATTGTAAAAGGGAGTAACATATCTCCCTGCTGGATCTATTATTTCCTCTTCTATTTTAATTGGCACATTTTTACTAATTAATATAGCTACTCCTCTTGCTTTTGAATTATACGACGCTGCTGTTACGTGTCCTACCCAATCTCTCTTTAATTTCTTGTGCTCCAATTCAGTTAAATGTGTTTCTTGCACAAATGCTATATCAATTTTTTCTTTTTTCAGTAAATTTAGCAGTTTCTTCCTTTTAATTTGGTTATGTATTCCGTTAATATTTAAAGTCATATAGTTCAGAGTAGCCATTTCATACTTTGTTTATCTTCCCTTTCCGTTTCTCCATCATTACCTTTCCTCCTTATCCATTTCTGCTTTCTTGTTTTGAACTCTTTATAAGACAACATTTCTAAAACATCAAACATTTTCCCTATTCTCCTATTTAAAACTTCTTTAACCCCATTCTCCCCTCCGCCTCCTGATTTGTCCTTTATCCCTTGTCGGACAACCACATCTCCCCTCTCCATTTGGATTTGCGTATTCACTCGCAAACGTCAGCTGATTTTGCAGTGACCGTAACTCCTCCCCACCCAGCCCCCCCCAGAAAAGATTTCAATTTTCATATGTAACAAAGGTCACTCTTTTAATTCCCTCCTTATTCCCTCTATTCCATTTCCCTCCCTTATTAATTCTTGTCTATATATATTTTCCTCTAAATACGGATACATTCATGTATGCACACTATATATATACATACATATACCCCTTTACACACATACATATAGATCGTGGTCATTTTTACTCTTATTACATGTCTTCATCTCTCTGCTTGTTTTGTAGTTGTTCTGCAAATTTCCTTGCTTCCTCTAGATCCGAGAATAGTCTGTTTTGTTGCCCTGGAATAATTATTTTAAGTACCGCTGGGTACCTTAACATAAACTTATATCCTTTTTTCCATAAGATCTTTTTCGCTGTATTCAACTCCTTCCTCTTCTTCAGGAGTTCAAAACTTATGTCTGGATAGAAAAAAAATGTTTGACCTTTATATTACTGTGGCTTTATGTCCTCTCTTACTTTCTTCATTGCTTTCTCCAATATATTTTCTCTTGTAGTATATCTTAAGAATTTTACTAAAATGGATCTTGGTTTTTGCTGCGGTTGTGGTTTCGGGGCTAAAGTTCTATGTGCCCTCTCTATTTCCATTTCTTCCTGTAATTCTGGTCTTCCCAGGACCCTGGGGATCCAATCTTTTATAAATTCTCTCATATTCTTGCCTTCTTCATCTTCCTTAAGGCCCACTATCTTTATATTATTTCTTCTATTATAATTTTCCATTATATCTATCTTCTGAGCTAACAGCTCATGTGCCTCTTTACCTTTTTTATTAGATTCTTCTAATTTCTCTTTTAATTCCTCTACTTCCATTTCTACAATTATTTCTCGTTCTTCCATATTATCCACTCTTTTTCCTATCTCTGATATGACCATTTTTATTTTATTCATTTTTTCTTCTGCATTCTTAATTCTTCTTTTTATCTCATTAAATTCTTGTAATTGCCATTCTTTCACTGATTCCATATATTCTTTAAAAAAAGATACATCCATTGTCCTGCCTTTCTCTTCTTCTTCCATTTCTCTATGTTCTTCTTCTTCTTCCTCTGGAAGAAGCATCTAGAGTATAGGGAGAGATTGGACAGATTGGGTCTTTATTCTTTGGAGCGTAGAAGGTTGAGAGGGGATTTGATAGAAGTATTTAAGATTATGAAAGGGATAGACAGAGTGGATGTGGATAGACTATTTCCGTTAAGAGGAGGAAAGATTAAAACAAGAGGACATGAGTTAAGAATTAAGGGGCAGAGGTTTAGAGGTAACATGAGGGGGAACTTCTTTACTCAGAGAGTGGTAGCCGTGTGGAATGAGCTTCCGGGAGAAATAGTGGCGGCGGAGTCAATTGTATTATTTAAGAAAAGGTTGGACAGGTCTATGGATGAGAAGAAGATGGAGGGTTATGGGCATTGTGCAGGGAGGTGGGACTAGAGAGGGGTGTTTGGTTCGGTGCGGACTAGAAGGGCCTGTTTCCGTGCTGTAAATTGTTATGTTTATGTTATGTCCCCAGTAGGTTTTCTCTATCGTGTTTCATGTATGTCTCCCATAGTTGTTCAAATATTTCAATATTATTTCTTAAATTATATGTTATTTTTTCGAATGGAATACATTTATTCATTTCTATATGCCATTGTTGTATTCTCAAGTTATCTTCTAATTTCCAGGTGACATAATACATTTTTTTGCTACGGCTAGGGCTATCCTAACAAATCTTTTTTGTGCACCATCCAAATCAAGTCCAAATTCTTTGTTTTTTATGTTACTGAGGAGGAAGATCTCTGGATTCTTTGGTATATTGTTTTCTGTTATTTTAATTAATATCTGATTTAGATCTTCCCAAAATTTTTTCACCTTCTCACATGTCCAGATTGCATGAATTGTTGTTCCCGTTTCCTTTTTACAGTGAAAACATCTGTCAGATACTGTTGGGTCCCATTTATTTAACTTTTGAGGTGTAATGTATAGCCTGTGTATCCAGTTATATTGTATCATACGTAACCTCGTGTTTATTGTATTTCTCATCGTTCCAGAACATAACATAATCTTGTTCCCATTTTTGTTTAGTTTTACCATTTGTTTCCTCATTCTCCTTTTCTTGCAGTTTAATATACATATTTGTTATAAATCTTTTGATTATCATTGTATCTGTAATCACATATTCAAAGTTACTTCCCTCTGGTAACCTCAGACTGCTTCCTAATTTGTCTTTCTAGTGGAATTTCAGTTGATAGTATGCCAACACTGTATCTTGAGTTATATTATATTTATCCTTCATTTGTTCAAAGGATAATAATTTATTTCCTGAAAAACAATTTTCCATTCTTTTGATCCCTTTTCTTTCCCATTCTCTAAAGGAAAGGTTATCTATTGTGAAAGGGATTAACTGATTTTGCGCCAATATTAGTTTTGGCAGGGGGGGAGTCATGTGATGGAGTAGTGGCCGGTCGGGGAACTCCAGCCCTCTCCAGAAAAGTTTTAAAAAAACACAGAAAACACAAAGGCACAAACACAAAAATTAAAATAAAGTGAAAGTAAAGGTGGGAAGAAAATGGCAGAGAAGAAAGAAAAGTCGAAAGCAACGGGAAGAAGAGAAGAAGAAAAGATATCGGAAGAAGAAGGTGAAGGCCTTACCTGTCCGAGGAGGCCTGCCGCAGAGAGAGAAGCCCACTCCCTAAGGTCAGTCGAAGTCCCGAGCTCGGACTACAAAAATGGCTCGCGGAGCCAAGCAAAAGTGCGCAACCGCGCATGTCCGAGGAGTCGCGCATGCGCAGATGCGCATGACAAAAAAAACACTGACGGTGGGGGTACCAGCTGAGGAGTCGATCTCCACAGCTGAGAATGACAGCTACAGCACAAAAACAAGAAGAGAACTGTTAGGTAAAAACATCATGAGCTGGGAATGAAGAAGGAGTCACCCAGTGCTGGGCCGTAACAAGATGCAGTTGTGACCTTGTACTCTCAAGATAAGAGTGGTAATGACAAATTGATGTGCAGGAAACTAGCAGAGAAGGATAGCAGCAGTTTATTCATTGGACAATGTCATGGTATGATAATTTACTAAGTACGTATCCTAAGGTATATAAAAAACACCACTTGCTGATAACGGCAGAATGCGCCTTCTCCAACTAACACTTTTAGTTGCAAGTGTTACAATCTGGCAATAAAGAACAAAGAACCTTGATTTCGACTCAGTCTGGTGTTTGACTCACTCATTCATGAACAAAGCACACCTAACAGAACATAGAAAACAACGAGAACAAGAAAGAAGAGAGTAAAAAGAAAACAAGGAAACAACAGATGACCAACCCAGAGGAGGAAGAAGAAGAAGAAGAACATAGAGAAATGGAAGAAGAAGGGAAAGGCAAGACAATGGATATATATTTTTTAAAGAATATATGGAATCAGTAAAAGAATGGCAATCACAAGAATTTAATGAAATAAAAAGAAGAACTAAGAGTGCAGAAGAAAAAATGAATAAAATAGAAATGGTCATATCAGAGAAAGGAAAAAGAGTGGACAGGGTGGAAGAATGAGAAACAGCCGTAGAAATGGAAGTAGAGGACTTAAAAGAGAAATTAGAAGAATCTAATAAAAAAGTTAAAGAGACACAAGAGCTGTTAGCTCAGAAGATAGATATAATGGAAAATTATAATAGAAGAAATAATATAAAGATAGTGGGCCTTAAGGAAGATGAAGAAGGCAAGAATATGAGAGAATTTATAAAAAATTGGATCCCCAGGGTCCAAGGAAGACCAGAATTACAGGAAGAAATGGAAATAGAAAGGGCACATAGAACATTAGCCCCTAAACCACAGCCACAACAAAAACCAAGATCCATCTTAGTAAAATTCCTAAGATATACAACAAGAGAAAATATATTGGAGAAGGCAATGAAAAAAATAAGAGAAGACAAAAAGCCACTGGAATACAAAGTTCAAAAAAAATTTTTCTATCCAGACATAAGTTTTGAACTCCTGAAGAAGAGAAAGGAGTTTAATACAGCAAAAGCGATTCTATGGAAAAAAGGACATAAATTTATGTTAAAATACCCAGCGATACTTAAAATAGTTATTCCAGGGCAGCAAAACAGACTATTCTTGGATCTGGAGGAAGCACGAAAATTTGCAGAACAACTACAAAACAAACAGAGAGATGAAGACATGCAACGAGAGCAAAAATGACCACGAACTATATGTATGTGTGTATATGGGTATGTGTGTGTGTATTTATATATGTGTGTACATGAGTGTATCCGTATTTAAAAGAAAATATATAGAGTATAGATAAGAATTAATAAGGGAATGAAAGGGAAGAGAGGAAGTAAGGAGGGAATTAAGAGAGTGACCTTTGTTGTATATGAAAATTAAAATCTTCTGGGGGTGGCTGGGTGGGGAGGAGTTACGGTCACTGTGAAATCAGTTGACGCTTGCGAATTCGCAAATCCAAATGGAGAGGGGAGATGTGGTTGCCCGACAAGAGACAAAGGGCAACTCAGGAGGGGGAGGGGAGAATGGGGTTAAAGAAATTTTAGATAGGAGAATAAGGGAAATGTTTGATGTTTTAGAAATGTTGTCTTATAAAGTGTTCTAAACAAGAAAGCAGAAATGGATAAGAAGGAAAGGTGATGATGAGGAAACGGAAAGGAAAGATAAACAAAGTATGAAATAGCTATGTTGAACTATATGACTTTAAATATTAACGGAATACATAACCAAATCAAAAGAAAGAAACTGCTAAATTTACTGAAAAAAGAAAAAATTGATATAGCATTCGTGCAAGAAACACACTTTACTGAAATGGAGCACAAGAAATTAAAGAGAGATTGGATAGGACATGTAACAGCAGCGTCATATAATTCAAAAGCAAGAGGAGTGGCTATATTAATCAGTAAAAATGTACCAATTAAAATAGAAGAGGAAATAATAGATCCAGCAGGGAGATATGTAATGATAAAATGTCAGATATATTCGGAGTTTTGGAATCTACTTTTTTTAAATTTTTTTAAATTTTTTATTTTTCACACCATAAATCACATTAGCCATGATATACACTATTTCTTTTTCACACATATACAGTGACTTTTTCTCCCCCCCCCCCTCCTCCCAAGCCACCCCCCACCCCCCCCTCTCATCCATTTTAGGTATACAATCTAGGTTGCATTAAGCCAGTCAGACAATGTTGTCATTCAACAAAAATACACCAGAAATTCTGCTGAGTCCATTCTTTTCTTTCCTTCTCCTTCCATCAACTTAGGTAATGTTTGTCCCCGGTAGGTTTTCGCTATTGTATTTAATGTAAGGCTCCCATACTTGTTCGAATATTTCAATATTATTTCTTAACCTATGTTATTTTTTCTAATGGAATACATTTATTCATTTAAATTTAGTAGTTTCTTCCTTTTAATTTGGTTATGTATTCCATTAATATTTAAAGTCATATAGTTCAGCGTAGCCCTTTTATATTTTGTTTATCTTCTCTTTCCGTTTTTCCATCATTACCTTTCCTCCTTTTCCATTTCTGTTTTCTTATTTTCAACTCTTTATAAGACAACATTCCTACAACATCCAACATTATCCTTATTCTCCTATTTCTATCTTATTTATCCCCAATCTCCCCTTCCCCTCCTGAGTTGTCCTTTATCCCTTGTCGGACAACCACATCTCCCCTCTCCATTTGGATTTGCGAAACCACTCGCAAGCGTCAACTGATTTTGCAGTGACCGCTATTTCCCCTCACCCTGCCCCCCCCAGAAAAGATTTCACTTTTCATATGTCACAAAGGTCACTCTTTTAATTCCCTCCTTATTCTCTCTATTCCATTACCTTCCCTTATTAATTCTTGTCTATACTATCTATATTTTCCTCTAAGTACAGATACATTCACGTATGCACATTGTCTCTATTCACTCTTATACCTCTTTACCCGCATACATATCAATCGTGATCATTTTTACTCTCATTACCTGTCTTCATCCCTCAGTCTATTTTTGTCTTTACCCACATACATATCAATCGTGATCATTTTTACTCTCATTACCTGTCTTCCTCCCTCAGTCTATTTTTGTAATTGTTCTGCAAATTTTCGTGCTTCTTCTGGATCTGAGAATAGTCTGTTTTGTTGTCCTGGAATAAATATTTTCAATACCGCTGGATGCTTTAGTATAAATTTATACCCTTTCTTCCATAAAATCGCCTTTGCTGTATTGAACTCTTTTCTCTTCTTTAGGAGTTCAAAACTTATATCTGGATAAATGAAGATTTTTTGCCCTTTATACTCCAGTGGTTTGTTGCCCTCTCTTACTTTTTCCATTGTCTTCTCCAGTACCTTTTCTCTTGTAGTATATCTTAGGAATTTTACTACAATAGATCTTGGTTTTTGTTGTGTTTGTGGTTTAGAGGCCAATACTCTATGTGCCCTTTCTATTTCCAATTCTTGCTGTAGTTCTGGACATCCTAGGGTCTTAGGGATCCACTCTTTTATAAACTCCCTCATATTCTTGCTTTCTTCATCTTCCTTAAGGCCCACTATCTTTATGTTATTTCTTCTGTTATGGTTTTCCATTGTATCTATTTTTTGAGCTAGTAGTTCTTGTGTCTCTTTAGTTTTTTTATTAGATTCCTCCAATTTCTTTTTTAAGTCTTCTACCTCCATTTCTGCTGCTACTGCCCGCTCTTCCATTTTATTCACTTTCTCTTCTGTGTTGTTTATTCTTCTTTTTAAATCACTAAATTCCTGTGTTTGCCATTCTTTAAATGATTCCATGTATCCTTTAATAAGAGAAAGTATATCCTTTATCTTGCCTTTCTTTTCTTCTTCTATTTCACTGTACTCTTCCTCTTCTTCTTCCTCTGGGTTGGCCATCTGTTGTTTCTTTGTTGCCCTTTCCTTCTCTTCTTTCTTGTTTCTATTGTCTTCTATGTTCTCTTCTTGCTGCAGGTGTTCTGCAGCTGTCGTTGCCGGCTGTGGAGATCGACTCCCCAGCTGGTCCCCCCTCCCGTCGGTGTGTTTTTTTTCATTCGCATAGCGCATGCGCGAGGAATCACGCATGCGCGGTTGCGCACTTTTACTCGGCTCACCGAGCCATTTTTGTAGTCCATTATTTACCGACCTGAGGGAGCGGGTTTCTCTCTCCGCAGCGGGCCTCTTCGAACAGGTAAGGCCTTCACCTTCTTCCTCCGTTGCCTTCTCTTCCTCTCTTCTTACCGTTGCTTTCGATTTTTCTTTTTTTGTCGCCATCTTCTTTCCACCTTTATACTCACTTTTCTGTAACTTTTATTTCTGTGCCTTTGTGTTTTCCTTTGTTTTTCCCGACTTTTCTGGAGAGGGCTGGAGTTCACCGTCCGGCCACTACTCCATCACGTGACTCCTCTCCGTTTTGGAATCTACTTAATGTATATTCACCTAACGAAGAAGATCAAAAGTTTATGCAAGATATTTTTTTGAAGATAGCAGATACGCAAGGGAACATACTAATAGGAGGGGATTTCAACCTTAATTTGGATTCAAACATGGATAAAACTGGGAAAAAAATTAACAGAAAGAACAAAGTAACCAAATTTATAATTAAATCGATGCAAGAAATGCAACTTTCGGATATATGGAGGAAACAACACCCAAAGGAAAAGGAATATTCATATTATTTGGGTAGACACAAAACATACTCAAGAATAGACCTATTTTTGTTATCAGCTCGTATGCAAGATAGAGTAAGAAAAACAGAATATAAAGCTAGAATATTATCGGACCATTCACCCTTGATATTGACAATAGAGTTAGAGGACATCCCTCCAAGAATGTATAGATGGAGATTAAACCCCATGTTACTTCAAAGGCAGGATTTTAGAGAATTTATTGAAAAACAAATAAAAAGGTATTTTGAGATAAATACGGAATCAGTGGAAGATAAGTTTATACTATGGGATGCAATGAAAGCATTCATTAGAGGGCAAATAATAAGTTATGTAACCAAGATGAATATAATCAGGAAACAGAGCAGTTGGAAAGGGAAATAGCAAATATAGAAAAAGAATTAGCAATGAAGGAAGATACAACTAAAAGAAGAGAATTGGCGGATAAAAAAATAAAATATGAAACACTACAAACATATAAGGTGGAGAAGAATATAATGAAGACAAAACAGAAATATTATGAACTAGGGGAAAAAACGCACAAAATTCTAGCATGGCAGCTTAAGACAGAACAAACTAAGAGAATGGTATTGGCATCAAGGAAAAAAGACAAACAAATCTCATATAATCCAATGGAGATCAATGAAAACTTTAGAGAATTCTATGAACAATTATATCAAACTGAAAATAAAGGGAAAGAAGACAAAATAGATGAATTTTTAACTAAAATTGAACTACCGAAATTACAAATAGAGGAACAAAATAAATTAACAGAACCATTTGAAATAGTAGAAATACAAGAGATAATAAAAAAATTACCAAATAATAAAACACCAGGAGAGGATGGATTCCCAATAGAATTCTATAAAACGTTTAAAGATTTATTAATTCCGCCCCTCCTGGATGTAATCAACCAGATTGATAAAACACAAAGCTTACCAGATTCATGCAAAACAGCAATAATTACAGTAATACCAAAGACAGGGAAAGATCCACTCGCACCAGCGTCATATAGACCAATATCTTTACTTAACACAGATTATAAGATAATAGCTAAACTATTAGCAAACAGATTTGCCGACTATGTACCAAAAATAGTAAATCTAGACCAAACTGGATTCATTAAAAAAAGACGAACAACATACAATATTTGTAAATTTATTAACTTAATTCATGCAGTAGAAGGAAATAAAGCTCCAACAGTAGCGGTTGCTTTAGACGCAGAGAAGGCCTTTGACAGAGTAGAATGGAATTATTTATTCAAAGTACTACAAAAATTCAGTTTACCAGAGAAATATATTAATTGGATTCTTCTTTGGCTTGGCTTCGCGGACGAAGATTTATGGAGGGGGTAAAAAGTCCACGTCAGCTGCAGGCTCGTTTGTGGCTGACAAGTCCGATGCGGGACAGGCAGACACGGTTGCAGCGGCTGCAGGGGAAAATTGGTTGGTTGGGGTTGGGTGTTGGGTTTTTCCTCCTTTGCCTTTTGTCAGTGAGGTGGGCTCTGCGGTCTTCTTCAAAGGAGGTTGCTGCCCGCCAAACTGTGAGGCGCCAAGATGCACGGTTTGAGGCGATATCAGCCCACTGGCGGTGGTCAATGTGGCAGGCACCGAGAGATTTCTTTAGGCAGTCCTTGTACCTTTTCTTTGGTGCACCTCTGTCACGGTGGCCAGTGGAGAGCTCGCCATATAACACGATCTTGGGAAGGCGATGGTCCTCCATTCTGGAAACGTGACCCGCCCTGCGCAGCTGGATCTTCAGCAGCGTGTACTCGATGCTGTCGACCTCTGCCATCTCGAGTACTTCGACGTTAGGGATGAAAGCGCTCCAATGGATGTTGAGGATGGAGCGGAGACAACGTTGGTGGAAGCGTTCTAGGAGCCGTAGGTGATGCCGGTAGAGGACCCATGATTCGGAGCCGAACAGGAGTGTGGGTATGACAACGGCTCTGTATACGCTTATCTTTGTGAGGTTTTTCAGTTGGTTGTTTTTCCAGATTCTTTTGTGTAGTCTTCCAAAGGCGCTATTTGCCTTGGCGAGTCTGTTGTCTATCTCCTTGCCGATCCTTGCATCTGATGAAATGGTGCAGCCGAGATAGGTAAACTGGTTGACCGTTTTAAGTTTTGTGTGCCCAATGGAGATGTGGGGGGGCTGGTAGTCATGGCGGGGAGCTGGCTGATGGAGGACCTCAGTTTTCTTCAGGCTGACTTCCAGGCCAAACATTTTGGCAGTTTCCGCAAAGCAGGACGTCAAGCGCTGAAGAGCTGGCTCTGAATGGGCAACTAAAGCGTCATCGTCTGCAAAGAGTAGTTCACGGACAAGTTTCTCTTGTGTCTTGGTGTGAGCTTGCAGGCGCCTCAGATTGAAGAGACTGCCATCCGTGCGGTACCGGATTTTTCAAGCTTTGTTGGGACCAAGGAAAACTGCCTCAGGACCTTCGTGATGCCACCATCATCACCCTGTACAAAAACAAAGGCGAGAAATCAGACTGCTCAAACTACAGGGGAATCACGTTGCTCTCCATTGCAGGCAAAATCTTCGCTAGGATTCTACTAAATAGAATAATACCTAGTGTCGCCGAGAATATTCTCCCAGAATCACAGTGCGGCTTTCGCGCAAACAGAGGAACTATTGACATGGTCTTTGCCCTCAGACAGCTCCAAGAAAAGTGCAGAGAACAAAACAAAGGACTCTACGTCACCTTTGTTGATCTCACCAAAGCCTTCGACTCCGTGAGTAGGAAAGGGCTTTGGCAAATACTAGAGCGCCTCGGATGCCCCCCAAAGTTCCTCAACATGGTTATCGAACTGCACGAAAACCAACAAGGTCGGGTCAGATACAGCAATGAGCTCTCTGAACCCTTCTCCATTAACAATGGCGTGAAGCAAGGCAGCGTTCTCGCACCAACCCTCAATTGGATTAAAGCATTATATAAGGGGCCATTGGCGAAAGTGACAGTAAATGGATATATAACAAAGCAATTTAATTTAAGCAGATCAACAAGGCAGGGATGCCCACAATCTCCCTTATTGTTCGCGTTAGCCATAGAACCACTAGCAGAATTGATAAGAACAGAAAATAAAATAAAAAGGATAAAAATAAAAGACAAGGAATATGAAATCAGGTTATTTGCAGATGACGTTATAGTATACTTAACAGAACCAGAAATATCAATAAAAGAATTACATAAGAAATTGAAGGAATATGGAGAAGTGTCGGGATACAAGATTAACACAAATAAAAGTGAAGCAATGCCAATGAATAATGAGGATTTCTCAAAATTTAAGAAAGTATCACCATTCAGATGGCAAATGCAAGCAATACAATACCTAGGTATACAAATAAATAAAAACCTCGGCCAACTATATAAACTCAATTATTATCCACTAATGAAAAAATTGCAGGATGACTTAGAGCATTGGAAAGACTTACCACTAACACTAATAGGAAGGATAAACTGTATTAAAATGAACATTTTCCCAAGGATACAATACCTATTTCAGGCATTGCCAATACACTTGACGGAGAAATTCTTCAAGGAGTTAAAGAAAATAATAAGGAAATTTTTATGGAAAGGGGGGAAACCGAGGATAGCACTAGATAAATTAACAGAATGTTATAAACAAGGAGGCTTACAACTGCCAAACTTTAAAAATTATTATAGAGCCGCGCAATTAAGATACCTATCAGATTTTTATCAAACAAGGGAAAAGCCGTATTGGACTAGATTAGAACTAGATAAAATAGGGGAGAAGATATCCGAACATATACTATATAAATGGATGAAAAATTGGTACAACGTAGGAATTCTCCAGTATTACTTCATCTGCTCAATATTTGGAAGAAGATTCATGTAGAAAGGAATAAAACAAATTACCAACTACCAAAACTAATACTGACGCAAAATCAGCTAATCCCTTTTACAATAGATAACCTTTGCTTTAGAGAATGGGAGAAAAAAGGGATCAAAAGAATAGAAAATTGCTTTTCAGGAAATAAATTATTATCCTTTGAACAAATGAAAGATAAATATAATATAACTCACGATACAGTGTTGGCATACTACCAACTGAAATCCTACTTGAAGGACAAATTGTGAAGCAGTCTGAGGTTACCAGAGGGAAGTAATTTTGAATATGTGATTACAGACACAATGATAATCAAAAAATTATAACAAATATGTATATTAAACTGCAAGAAAAGGAGAATGAGGAAAAAAATGGTAAAACTAAACAAAAATGGGAACAAGATCTAAACATAAAGATAAAGAAGGAAACATGGGAGAAGTTATGTTCTGGAACTATGAGAAATACAATAAATACGAGGTTACGTATGATACAATATAACTGGATACACAGGCTATACATTACACCTCAAAAGTTAAATAAATGGGACCCAACAGTATCTGACAGATGTTTTCGATGTAAAAAAGAAATGGGAACAACAATTCATGCAATCTGGACATGTGAGAAAGTGAAAAAATTTTGGGAAGATCTAAACCAGATATTAAATAAAATCACAAAAAGCAATATTCCAAAAAACCCAGAGATCTTCCTCCTAAGTAAGAAAAAACAAAGAATTTGGACTTGATTTGGATGGTGCACAAAAAAGATTTGTTAGGATAGCCCTAGCTGTAGCAAAAAAATGTATTATGTCAGCCTGGAAATTAGAAGATAACTTGAGAATACAACAATGGCATATAGAAATGAATAAATGTATTCCATTAGAAAAAATAACATATAATTTAAGAAATAATATTACAATATTTGAACAAATATAGGAGCCCTACATGAAACACGATAGGGAAAACCTACTGGGGATATCTGCCATCTAAAATGACAGAAGGAGAAGGGAATGAAAAGAATTGACTCAGTGGAACTTCTTGTTTATTTTTATTGAGTGACAACATTGTTTGACAGGTTTAATGTATCTTAGATTCTGAACTTTAAATGAATGGGAGGGGAGGTAGGGAGGGTGGGAGGGGAGGTAGGGAGGGTGGGAGGGGAAGAAAACGACACTGTATATATTTGAAAAGAAAAATGTATGTATCTTGATCAATGTGGTTTATAGTGTGAAAAATAAAAAAATTTAAAAAATATATTAGTTTTGGTAGTTGGTAATTTGTTTCATTCCTTTCTTCATGAATCTTCCAAATATTGAGCAGATGATGCAATACCGGTGAATTCCTACGTTGCACCAATTTTTCATCCCATTTATATAGTATATGTTCAGGTATCTTCCAATCTGGTTTTTCCCTTGTTTGATAAAAATCTGATAGGTATCTTAATTGTGCGGCTCTATAATAATTTTTGAAGTTTGGCAATTGTAAGCCTCCTTGTTTATACCATTCTGTTAATTTATCTAGTGTTATCCTCGGTTTCCCCCCTTTCCATAAGAATTTCCTTATCTGTGTTAAGTAGAGATATTGGTCTATATGACGCTGGTGTGAGTGGATCTTTCCCTGTCTTTGGTATTACTGTAATTATTGCTGTTTTACATGAATCTGGTAAGCTTTGTGTTTTATCAATCTGGTTGATTACTTCCAGAAGGGGAGGAATTAATAAGTCTTTAAATGTTTTATAGAATTCTATTGGGAATCCATCCTCTCCTGGTGTTTTATTGTTCGGTAGTTTTTTTAATATCTCCTGTAATTCTTCTATTTCAAATGGTTTTGTTAATTTATTTTGTTCCTCTGTTTGTAATTTCGGTAGTTCAATTTTAGTTAAAAATTCATCTGTTTTGTCTTCTTTCCCTTCATTTTCAGTTTGATATAATTGTTCGTAGAATTCTCTGAAGTTTTCATTAATCTCCGTTGGATTATATGTAATTTGTTTGTCTTTTTTCCTTGATGCCAATACCATTCTCTTAGCTTGTTCTGTCTTAAGCTGCCATGCTAGAATTTTGTGCGATTTTTCCCCTAGTTCATAATATTTCTGTTTTGTCTTCATTATGTTCTTCTCCACCTTATATATTTGTAGTGTTTCATATTTTATTTTTTTATCCGCCAATTCTCTTCTTTTAGTTGTATCTTCCTTCATTGCTAATTCTTTTTCTGTATTTATTTCCCTTTCCAACTGTTCTGTTTCCTGATTATAGTCCTTCTTCATCTTGGTTACGTAACTTATTATTTGCCCTCTGATGAACGCTTTCATTGCGTCCCATAGTATAAACTTATCTTTCACTGATTCCGTAGTTATTTCAAAGTACATTTTAATTTGTCGTTCAATGAATTCTCTAAAATCCTGTCTTTTAAGTAGCATGGAGTTTAATCTCCATCTATATATTCTTGGTGGGAATTTCCTCTAGCTCTATTCCCAGTAACAGGGGTGAGTGGTCCAATAATAGTCTAGCTTTATATTCCGTTTTCCTAACTCTCCCTTGAATGGGGGCTGATAACAGGAATAGGTCTATTCTTGAGTATGTTTTATGTCTACCCAAATAATATGAATATTCCTTTTCCTTTGGGTGTTGTTTCCTCCATATATCCAAAAGTTGCATTTCTTCCATCGATTTAATTATAAATTTGGTTACTTTGTTCTTTCTGTTAGTTTTTTTTTCCAGTTTTATCCATGTTTGAGTCCAAATTAAGGTTAAAATCCCCTCCTATTAGTATGTTCCATTGCGTATCTGCTATCTTCAAAAAGATATCTTGCATAAATTTTTGATCTTCTTCATTAGGTGAATATACATTGAGTAGATTCCAAAACTCTGAATATATCTGACATTTTATCATTACATATCTCCCTGCTGGATCTATTATTTCCTCTTCTATTTTAATTGGTACATTTTTACTGATTAATATAGCTACTCCTCTAGCTTTTGAATTATACGACGCTGCTGTTACGTGTCCTACCCAATCTCTCTTTAATTTCTTGTGTTCCACTTCAGTTAAGTGTGTTTCTTGTACGAATGCTATATCAATTTTTTCTCTTTGCAGTAAATTTAACAGTTTCTTCCTTTTGATTTGGATATGTATTTCATTAATATTTGAAGTCATATAGTTCAACATAGCCATTTCATACTTTGTTTATCTTCCCTTTCCGTTTCTCCATCACCACCTTTCCTTCTTATCCATTTCTGCTTTCTTGTTTTGAACACATTATAAGACAACATTTCTAAAACATAAAACATTTCCCTTATTCTCCTATCTAAAATTCTTTTAACCCCACTATCCCCTCCCCTTCCTGAGTTGCCCTTTGTCCCTTGTCGGGCAACCACATCTCCCCTCTCCATTTGGATTTGCGAATCTGCTCGCAAGCGTCAACTGATTTCGCAGTGACCGTAATTCTTCCCCACCCAGCCACCCCCAGAAAAGATTTTAATCTTCATATATAACAAAGGTCACTCTCTTAATTCCCTCCTTACTTCCCTTTCTTTCCCTTCTTAGTTCTTACCTATACTCTATTTTTATATATACATATACATATATATATATATATATATATACATAACTACATACACACATACATATAGTTCGTGGTCATTTTTGCTCTCGTTGCATGTCTTCATCTCTCTGTCTGTTTTGTAGTTGTTCTGCAAATTTTCGTGCTTTTTCAGGATCCAAGAATAGTTTGCTTTTCTGCCCCGGGATAACTATTTTAAGCACTGCTGGGTATTTTGACATAAATTTATAACCTTTTTTCCATAGGGTCGTTTTTGCTGCATTAAACTCCTTCCTCTTCTTCAGGAGTTCAAAACTTAAATCTGGATAGAAAAAAAATTTTGACCCTTGTATTCCAGTGGTTTTTTGTCTTCTCTTATTTTCCTCATTGCTTTCTCCAATATATTTTCTCTTGTTGTATATCTTAGGAATTTTACTAAAATGGATCTTGGTTTTTGCTGCGGCTGTGGTTTCGGGGCTAATGTTCTATGTGCCCTTTCTATTTCCATTTCTTCCTATAGTTCTGGTCTTCCCAGGACCCTGGGGATCCAATCTTTTATAAATTCTCTCATATTCTTGCCTTCTTCATCTTCCTTAAGGCCCACTATCTTTATATTGTTTCTTCTATTATAATTTTCCATTATATCTATCTTCTGAGCTAACAGCTCCTGTGTTTCTGTAACTTTTTTATTAGATTCTTCTAATTTCTCTTTTAAGTCCTCTTCTTCCATTTCTACGGCTGTTTCTCGTTCTTCCACCTTGTCCACTCTTTTTCCTATATCTGACATGATCATCTCTAATCTATTCATTTTTTCTTCTGTACTTTTTACTCTTCTTTTTATTTCACTAAATTCTTGTAATTGCCATTCTTTTACTGATTCCATATATTCTTTAAAAAAATATATCCATGTACTTGCCCTTCCCTTCATCTTACATTTCTCTGTGTTCTTCCTCTTCTTCTGAGTCCACTCCAGGATCTGTGTCCTTTACCTCTGTCTCTTCTGGTTTTCTTGTTGGGTTTTTCGTTTTATTTTGTTGGGTATTTTTGGTCTTCTTATTTTTATTAGAAGGGTCTTGCTGCTGGTCTTCTTCTTCTGGGTTGGTCATCTGTTGTTTCTTTGATTTCTTATTTTTCCTCTCTTTTTTCTTGCTCTCGTTATTTTCTATGTTTTCCTCTTGCTGTTGTGTTGTAGTTGTCAACTTCAGCTGTGGAAATTTACTCCTCAGCTGGTCCCCCCTCCCGTCAGTGTTATTTTTGCCTTGCGCACTTTTGTTTGGCTCCGTGAGCCATTTTTGTAGTCCCGAGTTCGGGGCTTCGACTGACCTCAGGGAGCGGGCTTCTCTCTCCATGACAGGCCTCCTCGTACTGGTAAGGCCTTCCCCTTCCTCCTCCGACGTCCTTCCTTCTTCTTTTCTTCCCGTTGTTTTTGGTTTTTCTTTCTTCGCTGCCATTTTCTCCACACTTTCACTTTATTTTGGTTTTTATGTTTGTGCCTTTGTTTTTTCACTGTCTTTTTTAAACTTTTCTGGAGAGGGCTGGAGTTCACCGACCGGCCACTACTCCATCACGTGACTCCCCCTCTGTGGTGGGTAAGTTGATGGAAAGTGTTCTGAGGGATGGAATTTGCAAATATTTGGAGGTACAGGGATTGATAGGGAGTAATCAGCATGGTTTTGTCAGGGATAGATCATGCTTGACAAACCTGATTGAGTTGTAGGAGAATTAACGGAGGATTAGGGATGGGAGAAGCCAGAGAGTAGTGGTGGATGATGCTTCTCAGACTGGAGGCCTGTGACAAGTGGGGCCTCAGGGATCGGTTCTGGGACCATTGTTGTTTGTTGTCTGTATCAATGATCTGGATGATAACGTAGTAAATTGGATCAGCAATTTTACAGATGACACCAAGATTGGAGGCGTTGTGGACAGTGAGGAAGGTGGATGGGAGGGATATGGTCCTGGTGCAGGTAGTGGAACAGGCCGAATAATAGTTTGGCACAGACTAGAAGAACCGAAGGGTCTGTTTCGGTGCTGTAGTCTTGAATGTTTCTAATTCCAGTGAATATAGAACATTCCACTACAATCCAGGCCCTTCGGCCCTTGATGTTGTACTGACCTTTTTTTTTAAAGTACTAACCCTCAATTTTCCTTCATCCATGTGTCTGTCTGAGAGTCTCTTAAATGCCCCCAATGTTCCAGCCTCCACCACCACCCCTGGTGAGCCATTCCAGACCCCCACAACTCTCTGTGTAAAGAACTTATCCCCGACGTCTCCCCTAAACTTCCCTCCCTTCACTCTGGTGTTTGTTGATCCTGCCCTGGGAAACAGGCACTGGCTGTCCACCCTATTTGTGCCTCTCAGAATCTTGTCAACCTCGATCAAGTCTCCTCTCATCCTTCCACACTCCAGAGATAAAAGTCCCAGCTCTGCTAACCTGGCCTCATAAGACTTGTTTCCCAATCTAGATCTTTGGCTTGGCTTCGCAGACGAAGATTTATGCAGGGGTAAATGTCTAGGTAACGTCCTGGGAAATCCCCTCTGTCCCCTCTCCACAGCTTCCACATCCTTCCTGTAATGAGGTGACCAGAACTGATCACAATAGTGTAAATGTGGTCTCATCAGAGATTTGTAGAGTTCCACCATGACCTCTCGACTCCTGAGCAAGTGAAGGCCCCACACCATGCACTGTCCGATCCACTGGGATCCCGTGACTCCATACAGCACGAATACAGGCCCTTCAGTTGCATACTGCCCTGCAAGCCTGCCTGCACTGACCCTGATGTGATTGGTGCAGTCCCCACCAGCAGTCTGTGACCTCTGACCACCGTCTGCCTGTTGACAGATTGCTCCGTCAGCCCGTCCTGCTGGAGGTGTTCCCTTGTCGCTGTGGTAACGCTGCTGTCTCTCCACAGGCTGAATGGCTCCTACGAGGCCCTGTCCGGAGGCAGCACCACCGAGGGCTTTGAGGACTTCACGGGTGGTGTGGCGGAGATGTATGAGCTGCGCAAGGCTCCACGCAATCTGTACACCATCATCAGGAAGGCTGTGGAGAGGGGCTCGCTGCTGGGCTGCTCCATCGATGTAAGGATGCCTGGGTTCCGGCCCTCACCACATAGACAAAAGGCCACACTGTAGCGCAGATAAAAGCTCGCACTCGACTAGAGTGAGAACTTACACTTTTATTAGCTTTGATCAACGGGCAGGGTTCACTAGCAGGCTTCACAGGGGTTCTTGGTTTAGGCGGGAAACCAGGGTTATATACGGGAGCTTGGAGATGGGCCAGTAATCAATACAGCACTTTTCCCGTGAATCCGGTCCACCCCAGGCCCAGACACAGGCCCACAGTCAGTCCCAGGCCCACGCACAGGCCCACAGTTTGTCCCATGCCCACGCACAGGCCCACGGTCCGTCCCAGGCCCACGGTCCATCCCAGGCCCACACACAGGCCCACGGTCCGTCCCAGGCCCACGCACAGGCCAACGATCCCTCCCAGGCCCACGCACAGGCCCACGGTCCGGCCCATGCACAGGCCCACAGTCCGTCCCAGGCCCACGCACAGGCTGATGGTCCATCCCAGTCCCACATACAGGCCCATGGTCCGTCCCAGTCCCACACACAGGCCAATGGTCTGTCCTTAGGCAACCTCACACTTGTCTGCATTAAATTCCATCTGCCATTTTTCAGCCCATTTTTCAAGTTGCTCCAGATCCCTCTGCAAGCTTTGAAAACCTTCTTCACTGTCCACAACGTCTCCAATCTTAGTGTCATCTGCAAACCTGCTGATCCAATTTCCCACATTATCATCCAGATCATTGATATAAACAACAAACAACAATGGTCCCAGCACCGATCCCTGAGGCACCACTAGTCACAGGCCTTCAATCTGAGAAGCATTGTCCACCACAACTCCCATCACGTACCCCGGTACATTCGTTTCATGTTACGGACCCCGGTACAGTCTGTTCCTGTCACGGACTCTGGTACAGTCGGTTCATGTCACTGATCCCAGTACAGTTGGTTCCTGTCATGTTCTCCAATACAGTGGGCTCATGTTACGAACCTCGGTACAGTCAGTTCCCGTCATGGACCCCAGTACAATCGGTTCCTGTCATGGATCCCAGTACAGTCGGTTCATGTTACAGACCTCAGTGCAGTAGTTCCCGTTATGGACCCCGGTACAGTCGGTTCCCGTCACGGACCCCAGTACAGTCGGTTCCCGTCATGGACCCCGGTACAGTTGGTTCCCGTCACGGACCCCGGTACAGTTGGTTCCCGTCACGGACCCCGGTACAGTCGATTCACGTTACGGACCCCAGTACAATCGGTTCACGTTACGTACCCCAGTACAATCGGTTCACGTTACTGACCCAGGTACAGACGGATCCCGTCACGGACCCTGGTACAGTCATTTCATGTTACGGACCCCGGTAGAGTCGGTTTCCATCATGGACCCTGATACAGTCTGTTCACGTTAGGACCCCGGTACAATCGGTTCACATTATGGACCCCAGTACAGTCAATTCCCGTTAGGACCCCGGTACAGTCGGTTCCCATCATGGACCCCGGTACAGTCAATTGTTTATGAAATTTTCCATGACTGTTCACAGATCACCAGCTCCTTCGACATGGAAGCCGTGACCTTTAAGAAACTGGTGAAAGGTCACGCCTACTCAGTGACAGGGGTCAAAGAGGTGAGCTGCAGAGGGGCTGGTGTAGGGATCAGTCCCTGAGACCCCTCCTGCCCCATGCTAGCTGCTCCCGGGGGTCAGCGGTTACACTGGTCATGGGTGCCCCCTTCTCTTACTCTCCTGTCACCGCCTCACCCTTCCCCTCTTCCTTCACCACCACCTCACCCCTCCCTCTATCACCCTGCCCTCACCCCCACATCCCCACCTCACCCTTCCTTCACCTCCCTCTTTTGTCCACTTCCTTCATAGCTCCCTCACTCCATCTCCTCTGTCCTCTCCACTCACTCCCCTTCTCTCCCCTTCATGCTCTCCCCTCACTCTTTCCTTCCTCCCCCTCCCCCTCTCCCTCCCTCCTATCTCACCCCCATCTCCCTCGCCCACTGACCAGAGGTCTGTCAGTGTCCCCAGTCACTGCCCTGACCTTCAACCTTTGCCACCTGCTGCGGGACTTGGTCGTGACCACTAACCCTGGGCATGTCACTGCACTAGACTGTGGGGGTGGGGGGTGGTGGGTTAGTGGGAGGAGAGGGAGAGGGTGGGTGGGTTAGGGAGAGGGAGGGATGCTGGGCTCTCTGTCTGACATCCGATTCCTGCAGGTTAACTATCGGGGACGACGTGAGAGGCTGATACGTATTCGCAATCCGTGGGGTCAAGTGGAGTGGACGGGGGCCTGGAGTGACAAGTGAGTGTCATGGTCAGGGGTCAGGGCAGGGTCCTGGGTTCAAACAACCCAGAGGTCTCAGAGAGGGAGGGATGTTCTGGGGTGGAAACCGGTGGGGGAGGGAGGAGAGGAATGGAGAGGGGGTTGGATCAGGGGGGTTCAGCGAGGGGGTGAAGGTTGTCGGAGGGAAGATGAGGGGGTTCAGGGTAACGGAGGGTGGGGGCATGAGGGGGAGGGAGGGGGAGGGTCACACAGGCCCTCAGGGGGAGGGAGTGGGTAGAAGATTGGTGGACGGTGTGGTAGGGAGTGTGGGGATTTCAGGGCCAAGGGTGGGTGGTGTAGGTGGAGAATAAGGGGTCAGGGAAAGGGAGGGGGGAGGAAGGGTGGAGGTGTTGGGAAGGGGTGGGGGTGTTGAGTGGGGGGGAGGGTGGGGCATTGGGAGGGGGAGTTTGGGGGGGCATAGTTTGCTCTCTTTCTCTGCCAACCCTCTCCCCACTTCTTCCGTAGTTCCTCAGAATGGAATTACATTGATCCCGAGGAACGGGATGGAATGGTGCAGATGGAGGACGGGGAGTTCTGGTGAGTAAGGTGGGGGGGGAGAGGGAGCAGAGGGAGAGGGGGTGGTACACAGTGTATCAGGAGGCAGAGGGGCTGGGCTGGTTCTGCTGGTTACAAATGGAATTCAATCCTGGGAGAGAGGAGACATTGGATCAGAAGATATAGAATCCCTGTGGGTCGAGTTATAACCATATAACCATATAACCACTTACAGCACAGAACAGGCCAGTTCGGCCCTACTAGTCCATGCCGTAACAAATCCCCACCCTCCTAGTCCCACTGACCAGCACCCGGTCCATACCCCTCTAGTCCCCTCCTATCCATGTAACGATCCAGTCTTTCCTTAAATGTAACCAATGATCCCGCCTCGACCATGTCTGCCGGAAGCTCATTCCACATCCCCACCACCCTTTGCGTAAAGAAATTTCCCTTCATGTTCCCCTTATAATTTTCCCCCTTCAATCTTAAACCATGTCCTCTAGTTTGAATCTCCCCCTTTCTTAATTGAAAAAGCCTATCCACATTTACTCTGTCTGTCCCTTTTAAAATCTTAAACACCTCTATCAAGTGTATCCTCAATCTTCTACGCTCCAGAGAAAAAAGCCCCAGTCTGCACAACCTTTCCCTGTAACTCAGACCCTGAAATCCTGTCAACATTCTCGTGAGTTAAGAAACGTCAAGGGAAAATAGACCCTGATGAGATTTATATACAGGCCTCCAACCATTGGTCAGGATGGGACGTGCAAACTCCAGAGGGGGATAGAGAAGGAATGCAGAAAGGGCAGGGTTACATCCTCACGGGGGATTTCAATTTGCAGGGTGGTTGGGAAAACCAGGTTGGTGCTGGATTCCAAAGGAAGGAATTGATCGGATGCTTTCAGGATGGCTTCTCAGAACAGCCTGTGGCTAAGCTGACCAGGGAGATGGCAATTCTGGATGGAGTGTTTGGTAATGAACCAGAGTTGAGGGGGCTGAAGATCGGGGAACCCTTGGGAGGCAGTGATCATAACGTGGTAGAATTTGCCCTGCAGTCTGAGAGGCAGAATCTAAAACCAGATGTGTCAGTGGGATAAAGGGGACGATAGAGGTGAGGGGGGGGTTGGGGGGAAACTGGCCAACGGTGATAGGCAGTGGGCGCTTGCAGGGACGATGGAAGAGCAACAGCAGCTGGAATTTCTGCGGGAAATGAGGAATGTGCAAGATGGGTATGTTCCAAAACAGAAATACTTAAATGGAAAAATTACTCGCTGTGGAGTTTGTCAAATGTGTTCAGAAAAGTTTTCTAACCCCTTAGCACATTTTGTCAAAAGTGGTGCCTTTCTCCCACCCACCCACCCTCCACCACTACTGCCAACCCCCTGCCCCCACTTTGACACAGTCCAACGCATCTGAAAAATCAGTGCGGCCCGTCTGTCATGTACTGTGGCCCCTTTTTTATGTACTCGCTCCCCCTAACGATGCTCCTGGTTCCAATGGGAGAGGGTGCAGAACAGGATTTCTTATTAGGGAATGAGACAGGACGGGTGACAGATGTACGTGTAGGGGAACATTTTGGGGCCAGAGATCATAATGCCATTAGTTTTCAGTTAATGATGGAGAAGGATGGGTCTGAGCCTCGGGCTGAGATTCTAAATTGGAGAAAAGCTAAATTTGAGGAAATGAGAAAGGATCTAGAATGTGTGGATTGGGAGAAGTTGTTTTCGGGAACACAGATTAAAGAAGACGAGGTGCTTGCTGTCTTAAAGCAAATCAGGGTGGAAAATTCCCAGGGCCTGACAGGATATTCCTTCGGGCCTTGAGGGAGGTGAGTGTAGAAATTACAGGGGCTCTGGCAGAAATATTTAAAATGTACTGAGCCACGGGTGAGGTGCCAGAGGATTGGAGGGGAGCTTGCGTTATTTAAAAAAGGCTCCAAAAGTAACTGTGGAAATTACAGGCGGGTGAGCCTCATGCCAGTAGTAGGTAAATTACATTTAAAATGTTTAAATTTAGATATACAGCACAGTAACGGCTATTTCAGTCCATGAGCCCGTGTCACCCAATTTACCCCCATTTAACTGGAGCTGGATGAACTCTGGATCATCCATTCCCCTGAACAAGTACAAGACATTGTTTTAGATATTGTTGGTGGGGACGATCTACCAGAGACAAGTTGAGGTGGTCACATCTCCAGAACAGAGGCCGGTCCCCCGGCTCAGAAGGGAAGGGGAGAAAAAAGGAGAACAATGGTGATTGGGGACTCATTAGTTTGGGGAGTAGATAGGAGGTTGGATGAGGTCGGGCCCCGGATGGGATGTTGCCTCCCAGGTGCCAGGGTCAGGGACGTCTCTGATCGAGTTCACATCATTCTGGAGGGGAAGGGGGAGCATCTGGGTGTTGTGGTCCACGTGGGGACCAATGATGGAGACAGGAGTGGGGATGAGGTCCTGAAGAGGGAATATAGGGAGTTAGGGAAGAAGTTAAACAGCAGGACCTTGAGGGTGGTGATCTCAGGATCGCTGTGTGCACATGTGTGAGTGTGAATGCTGGGTTTGGATGGGCGAAACCTACCTATAGCTGGTGGGACCTTTGAAGCCTGTAGGGTCAGCGTGGCAGGGCTGTCAGGAAATCGTCATCGGGCCGGGCAGGATGCGGAGGAAGACAAGGTTTCAGTACGGGAAGAAGCGGGGTCATTGGTCTGAAGGGCTCGACAGGCTCGGAGACCTTCACCACCCAGCATTTGTCTCGTGAATGTCAGATCCATCACTAACCAAACAGACAGATTTAAACTGCACATCTCAGAATAGACCCCTTGATGACTGGTGTAATGTGATGTTGTTGGAGACATGGCTACGACCACTTCTGCCAGCTGTTGCAGTTGAACTGAGTTGACTGACAGTGTTCTGCTGGGACAGAAACAAGGACTGTGGTAAAAGCAAGAGGGTGGAGTCATGCATACTTATGTTTAACAGCTGGTGCATAAACTAGAGACAGTCATTGTTCTCCAGATTGGCCAGTAAATGTAGTCCCATGTACCTCCAGCTGGAGCCATTGTTGTTATTAGTTACTGTTAATATGTTAATATCCCTGCACCAGATACTAATGTGAACAGAACTTTGGGATTCCTTCTCAAAGCCGTTAACTTGCCACAGAGTAAACGCCCATTGCTGGAGATTTCACCATGTGGGTTTGAAGACTGGGAGGGGGGGGGGAAATCGGACTCTCATTAAAGTCTATTCAACTATCAAGAAAGGTTTCAGGCCAGTTTTGTTAGCACTGACGCGTGGTGACCGACGGAGCGCCGGTGTGGGGTTGCGGCCGGGGCCGCTGTCTCGTCCTGCTCCTCCAGCGCTGGGGTGTGACGGCTCAGCTGGAGTGACTGTGGTTGGGGAAGGGTGCAGCGGTGTCCACGGTGCTGCCTGGTGGGGATGCACCTCGCAGGGGGGTCCCCACATGCGCAAGGTCCCAGATGGAGACCGTTTCCTCGCGGCCATCCAGATAGGTCAAGCACACTTATTGGGGGGTTCGTGTGGAGGAGCTGAACCCTTTCAACCGGGGTGGGGGGAGGGGGGGTTGTCGGTTTTATGACTCCTCACCTGTTTTTGTAGCAGGACCGGCCCAGGACACATCAGCCAGGAGAGTAGGGTGGTCTTCGATGCGGACCTCCTGGGGAAGGAAATACTTTGGTGAGGAGTAGTGTTAGAGGCTGCACATAGCAGAGATCGAGTGGCGTGGAGCGTCTCTGGAATGACCTCCTGCCAGTCCAATACATAGCAGAGATCGAGTGGCGTGGAGCGTCTCTGGAATGACCTCCTGCCAGTCCAATACATAGCAGAGATCGAGTGGCGTGGAGCGTCTCTGGAATGACCTCCTGCCAGTCCAATACATAGCAGAGATCGAGTGGCGTGGAGCGTCTCTGGAATGACCTCCTGCCAGTCCAATACATAGCAGAGATCGAGTGGCGTGGAGTGTCTCTGGAAGGATCTCCTGCCAGTGGGAGACAGGCATTCCCCTGGACATCAGGGCAAGGAGGACGGCCTGCCACAAGGTGCTGTTCTCTCTCTCCATTGACTGTTCCCCCAGATGTTATAACTCGTGGTCCTGCTGGTGGCGATACCCCTGGCCGGCAGGAATTGGCACAACTCGTCACTCATAAACGAGGACCCCCGGTCGCTGTGGATGTATGATGGGTACCCGAACAGGGTGAACAGGTTGTGCAGGACCCCAATGACTGTGATGGTAGTCACATCAGGGCAGGGGTTGGCAAAAGGGACTGTGAATACTCGTCAATAACTGTGAGGAAATAGGTGTTGCAGTTGGTGGAGGGAAGGGGGCCCTTGAAGTCCATGCTTAGACGCTCAAAGGGGCACGTGGCTTTTGTCAGCTGTACCTTGTCCGGTTGGTAGAAGTGTGGCTTACATTCTGCACAGGCCCTGCAGTCACTCGTCATGTCTCTGACGTCCCCAATGAAGTATGGCAGATTCCCAGATTTGATAACGTGAAAGAATCTCGTGGCACCAGGGTGGCAGAGGTCATTGTGGAGGGCGTTGAGGTGATCCACCTGTGCCCTGGGACATGTCCCTTGTGACAGGGCATCTGAGGGCTCGTTGAGCTTCCCTTGCCGGTGCAGGATCTAGGTGGACAGCTCGATACTTCATCTCAAACTGTTAGCGCTCGTTACCTCTGTTTATTGTTGAACGTGAATCTCACGGCCTGTTGGCCCTCGAGCAGGGTAAAACATCTGCTGGCCAGGTAGTGCCTCCATGCCAGACTGCCTCAACTATCGCCTGAGCCTCCTTCTCTGTTGAGGAACATTGGACTTCAGGGTCCTGGAGGGTGCGGGAGAAAAAGGCAATGGGGTGACCTGCCTGATTGAGGGTGGTGGCCAGGGCGAAATGGGATTCATCATCTTCCACCTGGAAAGGGGCAGATTCATCCACCACACACGTTGCGGCTTTTGCGATGTTCTCCTTTATGCAATAGAAGGCCGCCCGTGCTTCATTTGTCAGGGGGAAGGAGGTGGACCTGATAAGGGGGTGGGCTTTATCCACATAATTTGGAACCCACTGGATGTAATAAGAAAAGAACCCCAGACACTTGTTCCCGTGGGGAAGGGGCAGATCTAGCAGGGGCCGCATGCGGTTGGGATTGGACCAATGACCCCATTCTCCACGACGCAGCCAAGGATCGCCAGTCAGATAGTGCAGAAAACACTCTTATCCTTATAGGTCAGATTCAGGCATTTGGTGGAGGTGAAGAATTTCTGGAGGTTCGAGTCATGGTCCTGCAGGTCATGGCCGCAGATTGTGATGTTATCCAGATGTGGGAAGGTGTCGAGCAGGTCGTGTTGGTCTACCATCCGCTCTACCTCCCGTTGGAAGATGGACCCGCCATCAGTGACACAGAAGGGGACCCTGAGGAAGTGGTAGAGGCGACGTTTTGCCTCGAGAGAGTAACGTTGGACGGTGTCGGGATGAATAAAGCTCGGTGCTTTCACTGTCGAGAGGCATTTAGTCACCTGGTCGTTGATGGCGACATCCATCATGGGGTGGGCGAGTTGGTGAGGGCTGTTCTGGTCCAGAACCACTGAGGCCGTGCTGTGGCATGCGTGTCCAAAGAAGTTGACAGCGTCCATGATGGTGGACCCCCATGTCGTGGCGTGGTCATCCCCAGAAGGTGCCAGCATCCAAGATGGCATCCCCCATGTCGTGGCGTGGTCACCCCCGGAAGATGCCAGCTTCCAAGATGGCAACTGCCATGCTGTGCACGTGGTGGCGCTGGAGACCCGTGGTCAGCATACTCTTGTGTAGTGGCCCTTTCTGCACTTGGAGCATAGAGCATCTGTCGCCGGGCTGCGTTTTCGGGGGTAGTGGCCCTTCCTGCACTTGGAGCATGGGGCGCCTGTCGCCGGGCTGCATTGTTGGGGTTAGTGGCCCTTCCTGCACTTGGACACATGGCGTCTGTCACTGGGCTGCGTTGTTGGGGGTAGTGGCCCTTCCTGCACTTGGAGCATGGGGCGTCTGTCGCCGGGCTGCATTGTTGGGGTTAGTGGCCCTTCCTGCACTTGGACACATGGCGTCTGTCACTGGGCTGCGTTGTTGGGGGTAGTGGCCCTTCCTGCACTTGGAGCACGGGGCGTCTGTCGCCGGGCTGCGTTTTCAGGGGTGTTTTTCTTAGCTGCAGAAGTAGCTCTTTGGGTGCTCCTGGGAGGCAGCGGCTATGTGGGCTCGTTAATTGGGCGCAGTGGTGGACCTGCATCCCAGGATGGCGACCCCCACGTGGGCCCGTTTGCAGAGTATGCATCCGTGTTGTGCAGGGTGATCTCCAGCTACTTTGCAAGATCAATCGCCCTTTTCAAGTCTAACTTTGCTCGAGGAACCTCTGGCGCACATAGTCGGACCTGGTTGGTGTCCTGGATCACGTCTTCCGTGTTTTGGGCAGCCGATCCTGCCTGGAAGTTGCCCACCTTCGTGAGTTCCCACAGGGCCCGGTGGAACTCATCGCCCGGTCGCTGTCTGCTGGTAGCCAGCAGGTGCCTGGAGCATACCTCGTTAACTTTCTCCCTTTATTGTCCCTTTAGTATATCCATTGGTTTCATGTATGTGGTGACGCCCCGATTATTGGGAACACTCAGGGTCCAACCTGGGAGAAGAGGAGATAACGTCTGTCCGTGTCGCTGGCCGTGCTGCTGGCTGAGTTTTGTAGGAAGACCTCGAAGCAGCGAGTTCAAAGCTGTCTGAGGTGTCCGATGACTGTGGGTCGATATCCATCTCGCCAGGTTTCAGGAGTTGCCCCATTATTGGTGATGAAACTAAAAATTGTGATTTAATTGATTTAATTGTGATTAAATAACTCGAGAGGCTGAGGTGGACTCACTCATCAACAGGCTTTTATTCACAATGGACAGGGACCTGGTCCCATGCCGTGACCCGGGCTTTCTGGGGAAGGGTCAGGGTGTTGGAGACTTTATACAAGGTCAAAGAGGGAGGAGCCACAGGTCGGGGAAGGACCAGGTCATCAGGGACACAGCATATCAGCAGGTCATCACAGCCACATGTAGGCTGGTTGGATCACCTTTCCCCACTTCTAATTGCAGCGCAGCTTCCACTGAGCATAGGATCTCCACCCACGGAGAAGAACATTGCAGGATTCCTTTGAACGGACCAACTGGGACATTTTGGAAGCCAGGATTTGGAGGAGTACCCAGCTGCTGTACGCAGTTATATAAAGAATGGTGTTGACAACATCGCTGTCGTCAAACAGATCGGGGTGTGTCACAATCAGAAGCCCTGGCTGTGCAGGAGTTTAAAATTCTCAGGAAGCAGAATATCGCTTTTACGTCAGGTGCTGGACACAACAAGGAGAGGTATCGGGGATGTGAAAGCAGCCTTCAGGAGTACAACTTCAATGATAATGAACCCCATTGAATGTGGCTTCCAGCACTTCACCACTTAAAGAAACAACAATGGTGCGACTGTGGGTGGGGATGTTAGGGCTGGCCAAGGATCGCCATAATTTCCTCGCTCAATTTGAGGTGGATGTAACTCACCCACTGGCCCCCTAACGGTTGTGTCCTCTCTGTGCAAGAACAGCAAACCCAAGGAAAGCCACCGG
Organism: Narcine bancroftii; assembly: GCF_036971445.1. NCBI lineage: Eukaryota > Metazoa > Chordata > Chondrichthyes > Torpediniformes > Narcinidae > Narcine > Narcine bancroftii. The sequence goes on along the minus strand of NC_091474.1, from coordinate 254,214,160 downwards.
CCCCGATGGCGTGACAGCCAGGTGCTGAAGGAGTGTGTGAATCATCTCTCTCAGTCCTTCACCAAGATTTTCAACAGGACCCTGTCAAAATCCATCATCCGCCATCCTAAAGGCTGCTACTGTCATTTCACTGCCTAAAAAGATTATCAAGGACCTGAACGATTATTGTCCGGATATTTTAACACTGGTCGTTATGAGCGGCTTCAAGAGGCTGGTTTTGCAGCATTGAAGCCAGACTCCCACCCACCTTTGATCCACACCAGGGCTAATGGGTCTCCTGGGCCTGACCCACTTCAAACAACAGGGATACGGTGTGAGGCTGCTTTTTGTAGATTTTAGTTCTGCCTTTAATACTGCTATTCCAGGCAGACTGGCTGGTAAACTCACAGATTTTCCAGATCAATTTGCCTCTGGATTAAGGACTTTTTAACAAACCGTTCCCAGTCTGTAAAAATGGGCACTCATTTTCCCCTCCGCTCACACTTAGCACTGGTTCCTCGCAGGGCTGTGTGTGGAGCCCAATGTTCTCTCTTTATCCCAACAACTATCTCTCCACCGATTATTCCTCTAACACCATTATAAACGTTGTGGATGACTATCTACTGCCTGACCCCCATCAGTTTCTCTTGTTACATCCTCCAGAGCTGGGACTTTTCTCTCTGGAGCGTAGAAGGATGAGAGGAGAGTTAATGGAGGTCGACAAGATTCTGAGAGGCATAGACAGGGTGGACGGCCAGTGCCTGTTTCCCAGGGCAGGATCAGCAAACACCAGAGGATGTGTGTACAAAGTGAAGGGAGGGAAGTTTAGGGGAGAGATCAGGGAAAAGTTTTTTTTTACACAGCGAGTTGTGGGGGTTTGGAATGCCTCGCAGGGGTGGTGGTGGAGGCTGGAACATTGGGGGCATTTAAGATACTCTCCGACAGGAACGTGGATGGAAGGAAAATAGAGGGTTACGGGGTAGGGAGGGGTTAGTATTTTATTTTAAGGAATATATGGGTCGGCACAACATCAAGGGCCCAAGGGCCTGTCCTGTGCTATCATGTTCCATGTCTATATAACATACAAGCTCCAGTACATTTTGAACAGTGGAAGGAAACCGGAGTCCCTAGGGAAAACCCCACACAGAGACGGGGAGAACGTGCAAACTCCTTCCAAACAGCGCGAGATTCAAACCCTGGTCCCAGTTGCTGGTGATGTAAAGGCCTTGCGCTGACCACTACACTTGTGCCATCCACATTGGAAGGTGTGATCTAAGAGATTGGAAATAAGTTACTTGTTTCGCCAGGAAGTGATTAGGGATGGTCAACGTGGCTTTGTGGAGGTAGGTCGTGTTTAACCAAACTTATAGAGTTTTTCGAAGAGGTTACCGGGAAAGTTGATGAAGGAAAGGCCGTGGCTGTTGTCCACATGGGCTTTAGTGAGTCCTTTGACCAGGTCCCACATGGGAGGTTGGTCAGGAAGGTTCTGATGCTGGGATTCATGGTGAAGTAGTGACTGGATTCGACAATAGCTGGATGGAAGAAGCCAGAGAGTAGTGGTGGATGATGCTTCTCAGACTGGAGGCCTGTGACTAGTGGTGCCTCAGGGATCGGTGCTGGGACCATTGTTGCTTGTTGTCTATATCAATGATCTGGATGATAATGTGGTAAATTGGATCAGCAAGTTTGCAGATGACACTAAGATCAGAGGCGTTGTGGACAGTGAGGAAGGTTTTCAAAGCTTGCAGAGGGATGGAGTTTAATGCAGACAAGTGTGAGGTGTTGCATTTTGGAAGAACAAACCAAGAAAGGACATACACAGTAAATGGTTGGGCTCTGAGGAGTGGGGTAGAACAGAGGGATCTGGGAATGCAGATACAGAATTCCCTGAAAGTGGCGTCTCAGGTGGACAGGGTTGTGGAGAGCTTTTGGCACAGTGACCTTCATAAATCAAAGTATTGAGTACAGGAGCTGGGATGTTATGGTAAAGTTTTATAAGACATTGGTGAGATCAAATTTGGAGTATTGTGTGCAGTTTTGGTCACCAAACTACAGGAAAGATCTCAATAAGGTAGAAAGAGGTAGAGAAGATTGACTAGGATGTTGGCCAGACTTCAGGAACTGAGTTACAGGGAAAGGTTCAACAGGATAGGACTTTATTCCCTGGAACATAAAAGAATAAGGGGAGATTTGATCGAGGGGATTTAAAATTATGAGGGGGACGAACAGAGTAAATGTGAGTAGACTCCACTTAGATTAGGAGAGATTAATATGACAGGACATGGGTTAAGGCTGAAAGGGGAAAAGTTTAGGGGGAACTTCTTCACACAGAGAGAGGTGGGGGTGTGGATGAGCTGCCAGCTGAAGTGGTGAATGCAGGCTTGATCTTGAGTTTTAAGAATGAATTGGATAGGTACATGGATGGGAGAGGTCTGGAGGGTTATGGAATGGGATCTGGTCAGTGGGACTAGTGGAATAATATATTGGCACAGACTAGAAAGGCTGAATGGTCTGTTTTCTGTGCTGTAATGTTCTATGAAGTTATGGAGAACTTGGAGGCACATGACAGGATTGGCCAAAGCCAGCATGGTTTCCGTAAGGGAAAATCGTGCCTGACAAACCTGTTGGAACTCTTTGGGGAAGTGACCAGCCGGCTGGACCAGGGAGATGCATAACATAACATAACAATTACAGCACGGAAACAGGCCATTAGGCCCTTCTAGTCCGCACCGAACCAAACACCCCTTTCTAGTCCCACCTCCCTGCACAATGCCCATAACCCTCCATCTTCTTCTCATCCATATACCTGTCCAACCTTTTCTTAAATAATACAATTGACTCCGCCGCCACTATTTCTCCCGGAAGCTCATTCCACACGGCTACCACTCTCTGAGTAAAGAAGTTCCCCCTCATGTTACCTCTAAACCTCTGCCCCTTAATTCTTAACTCATGTCCTCTTGTTTTAATCTTTCCTCCTCTTAACAGAAATAGTCTATCCACATCCACTCTGTCTATCCCTTTCATAATCTTAAATACTTCTATCAAATCCCCTCTCAACCTTCTACGCTCCAAAGAATAAAGACCTAATCTGTCCAATCTCTCCCTATACTCTAGATGCTTAAACCCAGGTAACATTCTGGTAAACCTTCTCTGCACTCTCTCCACTCTGTTTATATCCTTCCTATAATTAGGCGACCAGAACTGCACACAGAACTCCAAATTAGGCCGCACCAACATCTTATACAATCTCAACATCACCTCCCAACTCCTATATTCCATGCAATGATTGATAAAGGCCAGCATACTAAAAGCCTTCTTCACCACCCTATTCACGTGAGTTTCTACCTTCAGGGAACGATGTACCGTTACTCCTAAATCTTTCTGCTCTTCTGTATTCCTCAATGCTCTCCCATTTACCACGTATGTCCTGTTCTGATTCTTCTTACCAAAATGAAGCACCTCACACTTATCAGCATTAAATTCCATCTGCCATTTTTCAGCCCACTTTTCTAAGCAGCCCAAATCCCTCTGCAATCCTTGAAAACCTTCTTCATTATCCACTATTCCACCTATCTTAGTATCGTCTGCATATTTACTAATCCAATTCACCACCCCATCATCTATATCATTAATGTATATAACGAACAACAATGGGCCCAATACAGATCCTTGAGGCACACCACTGGTCACCGGCCTCCAACCTGACAGACAATTATCCACTACTACTCTCTGGCCTCTCCCTTTCAGCCAATGTTCAATCCATTTGACTATCTCAAAATTTATACCTAAAGACTGCACCTTCCTAACTAACCTTCCATGTGGTACCTTATCGAAGTCCATATAGACAACATCCACTGCGCTACCCTCATCCACATTCCTAGTCACCTCTTCAAAAAATTCAATCAGATTGGTCAAACATGACCTTCCTCCCACAAATCCATGTTGAGTGCTCCTGATCAGACCCTGTCTATCCAGATGTTTATAAGTACTATCTCTAAGAATTTTCTCCATTAATTTACCTACCACAGACGTCAAACTTACAGACCGATAGTTGCCAGGCTTCCTCCTTGAACCCTTTTTAAATAACGGAACCACATGCGCAATGCGCCAATCCTCCGGCACTATCCCCATATCTAATGACATTTGGAAAATTACCGTCAGAGTCTCTGCTATTTCCTCCTTCACTTCTCTCAATGTCCTGGGGAAGATCCCGTCTGGTCCCGGAGACTTATCCACCTTTATATTCTTCAAAAGCCTTAAAACTACACCTTTTGTAATCTCTATATTCCCCATATTTACCCAATTTGCTTTTTTTATCCCACATCTCCCAATATCCTTCTCCTTAGTGAATACCGAAGAAAAGAAACTGTTCAATATCTCCCCCATTTCTCTAGGTTCCACACACAGTTTTCCACTCTGATTTTCTAAGGGACCAATTTTGTCTCTAGCTTTCCTCTTACCATTAACATATTTGTAGAACTCTTTTGGATTAGTTTTCACCCTGCTTGCCATAGTTTTCTCGTACCTTCTTTTAGCTCTCCTAATTCCTCTCTTAAGATTCCTCTTACATTCAATGTATCTTTCAAACATCTCCTTAACTCCATGCTTCTTATATCTAATGTACGCCTCCCTTTTTCTTCGAACCAAGTTTCCAATATTCCTTGAAAACCACGGCTCTCTCAAACCTTTTGCCCCTCCTTTTAACCTAACAGGAACATAAAGCTTTTGCACTCTCAAAATCTGATCTTTAAAAGACTTCCATCTCTCTACTACATCCTGCCCATAAAACAAATTGTCCCAATGCACACCCTGCAAGTCCTTTCGCATCTCCTCAAATCTAGCTTTTCCCCAATCAAAAACCTCAATCCTTGGCCCTGATTTCTCTCTTTCCATAATGACATTGAAGCTGATGGCATTATGATCACTGGACCCGAAGTGCTCGCCAACACTAACCTCCGTCACTTGACCCATCCCATTTGCCAACAGTGGACGTTGTGTGCTTGGATTTTCAGTCGGCCTTGGATAAGGTGCCACACATGAGGCAGCTGAACAGGATGAGAGCCCCTGGAATGACAGGAAGGGTATGGGCATGGGGATGGGGAGAGCATTGGCTGGTCGGCAGGAAGCTGAGAGAGGGGATAAAGGGATCCTATTCTGGTTGGTTCCTGGTGACCAGTGGTGTCCCACACGGGTCGGGGTTGGGGCCATTTCTTTACACATTGGATGTTAATGAGTTGGATGGTGTCTTTGTGGCGAAGTTTGCAGGTGGTACAGAGATGGGTGGAGGGGCAGGTGGCGAGGAGGCAACAGAGGTTGTAGAGAGATGGACAGATTCGGAGAACGGGCAGAGAAGTGGGAAAGGAAACACACTGTTGGAAAGTGAATGGTCACGCACTTGGGAGGAAGGAATAAATGGCCCGGCTATTCTGTGGGTGGGGAGATCATTCCAAATTTGGAGGAGGAAAGGGTCTGGGATTCTTGTGCAGGGAACCCTAAAGATGAACCTCCAGGTTGGGTCGGTGGTGAAGAAGGTGAATGCGATGTTGGTGTCATTATCTCCAGGGGCAGGGGCAGGGATGGGGTGTGGAGGCTTTAGAAGGCACTGGGGAGGCCTCACTAAATTCATTTAAATTTAGACATAAGCACGATAACAGGCCCTTTCAGCCCATCAAGTCCATGCCGCCCAATTACACCCAAACGTACAGCCCTGTAAATTTGGAAGAGTGGGGCATGGGGTACAGGTTGGGGGGAAGAGGGGTGTATGATGGGGAGGGGAAGATGAACGGGGAGGGGTGGACATGGAGGAGGACACAGACTGACTGTGACTGGCCAATCTGTCCCATCCCAGGATGTCGTTCACCGAGTTCCTGGCCCAGTTCTCCCGGCTGGAGATCTGTAACCTGAGCCCAGATGCACTGGAGGATGATCGGGAGAATAAGTGGGAGGCAGCCACCTTCAGCGGTTCCTGGCGACGGGGGAGCACAGCTGGGGGCTGCCGGAACCATCCTGGTGAGTGGTTCCCCATCCCAACTCCGCTTTGCTGTCCCCTCTCCCATCTCCTCCCCTCTTCCCCTTCGCTCTACTCCTTTCCCTCCCCTCACCATCCCCTCCCTCCCTCTACCTGCCTCTGCCTCACCCCACTTCCCCTATCCAACTCATGCCTCTCTCTCCCCGCCTCCCTCTGCAGCCACGTTCTGGATCAACCCTCAGTTTAAGGTGACCCTGTGTGAGGAGGACGATGACCCAGAGGACAACGAGCTCTCCTGCACCTTCCTCTGTGCCCTGATGCAGAAGGACCGTCGGCGTTATCGGCGCCACGGGCAGGACATGCACACCATTGGCTTTGCCGTGTACCAGGTGGGTGATCCGACGTGAACCACAACCCCTGACCCCGACCCACCTGTGGAAATGGACACCATCAGATTCCCGTGCACCAGGTGGATGGTCCGACCCCAACCCTGGCCCACCACCCCTGACCTTGACCCTGACCCATCTGTGGACATGTAGATCATTGGATTCCATGTACCAGGTGGGTGGTCTGACCGCCTGACCCAGATCCACAACTCCAAACCATGACTCCTTAACCCCAACCTGTCTGTGAACATCACACAGTCAGCTTCACTGTATACGCGGTGGTTAGCCAACCCTAACTCACGACCCCTGACCCCTTCCCCAGGTGACCTTGTGACAGGAATGTCCATCCACTGCCAGCGGGTCACACACCGCAATCCAGACGCATACCAAATGCACCCCAGTGTTGTCACCCCTCCCAGAACACTCTGAACCCGCCCTGACCTCTCTGACCCCGCCCCGACCTTGTGGACTCTGTCCTGACCTGTCAGACCCCACACAGACCAGTCAGACCCCACACAGACCTATCTGACCCTGCCCCGACCTCTCGGACCCTGCCCCGACCTCTCGGACCCTGCCCCGACCTCTCGGACCCTGCCCAAACCTCTCGGACCCCATCCCGACCTCTCGGTCTCTGTCCTAACCTCTCTGACCCCACCTTGACCTCTCGGTCTCTGTCCTAACCTCTCTGACCCCACCTTGACCTCTTGGACTGTCCTGACCACTCGGAAACTGTCCCGACCACTTGGGACGCTGTCCCGACCACTTGGGACGCTTCCCCGACCACTCGGACGCCGCCCCGACCACTCGGACGCCGCCCCGACCACTCGGACGCCGCCCCGACCACTCGGACGCCGCCCCGACCACTCGGACGCCGCCCCGACCACTCGGACGCCGCCCCGACCACTCGGACGCCGCCCCGACCACTCGGACGCCGCCCCGACCACTCGGACGCCGCCCCGACCACTCGGACGCCGCCCCGACCACTCGGACGCCGCCCCGACCACTCGGACGCCGCCCCGACCACTCGGACGCCGCCCCGACCACTCGGACGCCGCCCCGACCACTCGGACGCCGCCCCGACCACTCGGACGCCGCCCCGACCACTCGGACCCCGCCCCGACCACTCGGACGCCGCCCCGACCACTCGGACCCCGCACGGACCTGTCAGACCCCGCACGGACCTGTCAGACCCCGCACGGACCTGTCAGACCCCATACGGACCTGTCTGACCCTGTCCTGAACTATCTTACCATGCCCCGACCTCTCGGACCCTGCACTGACGTCTGACCCCACCCTAACCTCTCGGATGCCGCCCTGACCTGTCTGATCCCGCCCCGACCTCTTTGAACCCATCCCGACCTCTTGAACTCACCCTGACCTCGTGGACCTCGCTCCGATCTCTCGGAACCTGTTTTGACCTCTGACCTCTCTCTCTCTCTCTCTCCCTCTCCCTCCCCACAGGTCCCTGAAGAGGTAGGTGAGATTTGGACCGAGAGTCTATGTGTGTGTGGGGGGGGGGGGGAGCATGTGTGGAGAAGGGTTTGGCTGTCTCAGGTGTGATCCTCCATTCCCCCTCCTCCCATTCCCCCATTTCCCCTCCCCATTCCCTCCTATTCTCCCTTCTCCCTTCTCCCATCCTCCCATTCCCCTTCCACCCACTTCCCTTCCCCTTCCCTTTTCTCCCCATTTGCCCTCCCCCTCATCCCCCCTTTCCCCCATTCCTCCCCTTCTGACCCCCAATTCCCACCTCTCTCCCCCCCAGTACCAGGGCCATCAGCACCTCCACCTGCGCAAGGACTTCTTCCTGAGCCACTCGTCGTGCGCTCGCTCCGACACCTTCATCAACCTGCGTGAGGTGAGCTCCCGCATCCACCTGCCCCCCGGGGACTACGTCATCGTCCCGTCCACCTTCGAACCCAGTCAGGAGGCCGACTTCGTCCTTAGGGTCTTCACCGAGAAGCACGCCGACTCCGAGTAGGTGGGGGAGGGGAAGGGAAGGGGGTGGGAGGTAGGGGGAAGGGAGGGGTTAGAGGGGAAGGGGTGGGAGGGAGGGAGGGAGAGGGCAGGGAAGGGGAGGAGGTAGGAAGGAGGAAGGGAGGGTTTAGAGGGGGAAGGAGGGGCAGGGGAGGGGGAAGGGAGGGGGTGGAAAGGAGGAAAGGAGGGTTTAGAGGGGGAGGGAGGGGCAGGGGAGGGGAAAGGGAGTGGTTAGAGGGGAGGGGGTGGGAAGGTGGGAGGGGCAGGGGGTGGGGGGAAAGGAGGGGTTAGAAGGGAAAGGGAGGGAGGGGTTGGAGGGGAGGGGGTAGGAAGGGGGCAAGGGGAGGGGATGGGTTAAAATGGAGGGGGTGGGAGGGGGAGAAATGGGTTAGGGGAGGGGGTGGGTGGGTGGGAGGGGGCGTGGGTAGAGGGGAGGGGGGAAGGGACAGGGGAGGGGAAGGGAGAGGGAGGGGTTAGAGGGGAGGGGATGGGAGGGGAGATGGTAGGGAGGAGGGAGAGAGATAGGGTTAGAGCAGGAGGAGAGATGGAGAGGTAGATGGATGTGGGGTTAGAAGAGGTAGGGTTAGAAGGGGAGGGTGGAGGTTGGAGAAGGAGGGAGAGTGGGATTAGAGGGAGAGGGAGATAGGGTTAGAGGGGAGGAGAGATGGAGGGGTAGATGGAGGTGGGGTTAGAAGGGGTGGGTGGAGGTTGGAGGAGGAAAGAGGGTGGGATTAGAGGGGGAGGGAGGGGAAAAGGAGGGGTTAGAGGGGAGGGGAGCGGGCAGGATAAGAGTGTGGAAGAGGGTGGGAGCAAGAGAGGGAGGGGTTAGAGGGGGCAGGGGAGGGGAGATGGAGGGGAGGATTGATGTGGGATTAGAGGGGAGGTTGGAGTTAGAGGGGGAGGGGTCATCACGGACTCCCTGTGGTTGCTAGGAGGTGGAATGTCTTGGTCTCGTGTGTGACAACAATCCTCTTCTCCACATTAACCGTGTCCTGTCTAATCACCAGGGAGATGGACGATCAGATCACTGCCAATCTGCAGGATGAGGCAAGAACCCGTCCACTGACCTCTGACCCTTGTCACAATGACCCCTGACCGCATCACACCGACCCCTAAACCTGTCCCTATCCCGTTTCACTGAACCCTTCCCTATCCCATTTCTCTGAACCCGTACCTATTGTTATTCGCTGACCTCTGACCCCGTATTGCCGACCCCTGAACCCATTCCTATCGCGTCTCACCTCCCTGGCACCGTCCCACCAACCCCTGACCCTGTATCATCATCCCCTGACTCCATCCATATCTCGTCTTGTTGACCTCTGACCCCGCCACTAGCTCCATTCCTTGCCTGACGCTCACCTGATCCTGTCTCTCTGACCCTTGACCTTTCCCCTTACCTTATCTCTGACCTTTGACCCCATCCCTACCCCTCACCGATCTGATTTCTCGTGTTTCAGGAAGAGATCAGCGAGGAGGATGTTGATGAAAATTTCAAGGCCATGTTCGCACAGCTGGCAGGGGAGGTGAGTGGGGGTCTGGGTCCAGCCACAGCTGGCAGGGGAGGTGAGTGGGTGTCTGGGTCCAGCCACAGCTGGCAGGGGAGGTGAGTGAGGGTCTGGGTCCAGCCACAGCTGGCAGGGGAGGTGAGTGGGGGTCTGGGTCCAGCCACACTGGCAGGGGAGGTGAGTGGGGATCTGGGTCCAGCCACAGCTGGCAGGGGGGTGAGTGGGGGTCTGGGTCCAGCCACAGCTGGCAGGGGAGGTGAGTGGGGGTCTGGGTCCAGCCACAGCTGGCAGGGGAGGTGAGTGGGGGTCTGGGTCCAGCCACAGCTGGCAGGGGAGGTGAGTGGGGGTCTGGGTCCAGCCACAGCTGGCAGGGGAGGTGAGTGGGGGTCTGGGTCCAGCCACAGCTGGCAGGGGAGGTGAGTGGGGGTCTGGGTCCAGCCACAGCTGGCAGGGGAGGTGAGTGGGGGTCTGGGTCCAGCCACAGCTGGCAGGGGAGGTGAGTGGGGTTCTGGGTCCAGCCACAGCTGGCAGGGGAGGTGAGTGGGGGTCTGGGTCCAGCCACAGCTGGCAGGGGTGAGTGGGGGTCTGGGTCCAGCCACAGCTGGCAGGGGAGGTGAGTGGGGGTCTGGTTCCAGCCACAGCTGGCAGGGGAGGTGAGTGGGGGTCTGGGTCCAGCCACAGCTGGCAGGGGAGGTGAGTGGGGGGGTCTGGGTCCAGCCACAGCTGGGAGGGGAGGTGAGTGGGAGTCTGGGTCCAGCCACAGCTGGCAGGGGAGGTGAGTGGGGGTCTGGGTCCAGCCACAACTGGCAGGGGAGGTGAGTGGGGGTCTGGGTCCAGCCACAGCTGGCAGGGGAGGTGAGTGGGGGTCTGGGTCCAGCCACAGCTGGCAGGGGAGGTGAGTGGGGGTCTGGGTCCAGCCACAGCTGGCAGGGGAGGTGAGTGGGGGGTCTGGGTCCAGCCACAGCTGGCAGGGGAGGTGAGTGGGGGGTTCTGGGTCCAGCCACAGCTGGCAGGGGAGGTGAGTGGGGGTCTGGGTCCAGCCACAGCTGGCAGGGGAGGTGAGTGGGGGTCTGGGTCCAGCCACAGCTGGCAGGGGAGGTGAGTGGGGGGTCTGGGTCCAGCCACAGCTGGCAGGGGAGGTGAGTGGGGGGGTCTGGGTCCAGCCACAGCTGGCAGGGGAGGTGAGTGGGGGGTCTGGGTCCAGCCACAGCTGGCAGGGGAGGTGAGTGGGGGGTCTGGGTCCAGCCACAGCTGGCAGGGGAGATGAGTGGGGGTCTGGGTCCAGCCACAGCTGGCAGGGGAGGTGAGTGGGGGTCTGGGTCCAGCCACAGCTGGCAGGGGAGGTGAGTGGGGGGTCTGGGTCCAGCCACAGCTGGCAGGGGAGGTGAGTGGGGGTCTGGGTCCAGCCACAGCTGGCAGGGGAGGTGGGTGGGGGTGTAAGAGATGGGGAGGGAGGGAGGTGATGGGGGAGAGGAGAGGGGGCGGGGAGGTGGGTCTGGGGTTTGCTCCCTCTCCCTCCTCATCCTCTTTATCCAGGTTCTCTTCATTACCCCGTGATCCATGCATGACCCCATGATCCTTGCATGACCCCGTGACCCCAGCATGACCCCGACTAACTCTGCTCCCTCCCTCCCCTTCAGGACATGGAGATCAGTGTGTTTGAGCTGCGCAAAATCCTCAACCGGGTGCTGACCAAACGTGAGTGTGGCCAGGGGTCAGGGGTCAGTTAGTTCCTGGTGGGAGGGGAGATGGGTGGATGGAGGGGATTTCCATGGTCTCCCATTCCTCCCCCCCAACACGGGGTGGGGCTCGGGCGAATGACAGGGGTTCGGTGGGTTCAGGGGTTTGAGTAGTTGGGGTTTGCGGGGGTCGGGGGTTTGAGGGTGTTTAGAGCATTATTGCAACTCAGGCCCTTCAGTCCACCATGTTGTGCCCACCTCCGTGACCCCACTCCAGAACAATTTCACCTCACCCCACATTCATTTCAAGGGGGAGGAGAGTCGAGCAGGGGTGTGATGAAGGCCCTGGGCAGGCCACACAGAGCGTGGGGAACAGTTCTGGGCTCCCTGCTTAAGGAAGGATGTGTTGGCATTGAGGAGGGTCCAGAGGAGGTTTGCAAGGACAATCTCCAGGGTGAAAAAAAGGTACAAAAACCAAGCTGGAGAAACTCAGTGGGTCAAATACTTCTGTTATACAGCGACTGCGGTAAATTTGGAAAGGCCAGGTTTTGAGAATTGTGAGCAGTTCTGGTCACCGAACTCCAGGAGAGAGATCAATAAGATAGAAAGAGGCAGAGATTTACTGGGATGTTGCCCGGACTTCAGGAACCGAGTTGCAGGGAAAGGTTAAGAAGTAAAACAGGTAAGTCTGCAGACACGAGGTTGGTGTGCTTGTAACAGCAGGAGGTGACAGGTGGAGAAGGGAGGGAGGTGTGAGGGGACAGACAGAGTAAATGTAGGTCGGCTTCTTCCACTGAGGGTGGGTGAGATACACCCAGAGGACATGGGTTAAGGGTAAAGGGAAAGTTAAGGGTGAACATGAGGGGGAACTTCTTCACACAGAGAGGGGTGGGGGTGTGGAACGAGCTGCCAACTGGTGGTGAATGTGGGCTCAATTTTAATATTTAAGAGGAATTTGAACGGGTCCAAGGATGGGAGGGGTATGGAGGGGTACGGACTGGGTGCAGGTCAGTGGGACTAGGCAAAAAAATGGTTGGGCACAGTCTAGAAGGGCTGAAGGACATACTTCTGTGCTGTAAAGTTCTGTGGTTGTATGGTTCAAAGATAAAGATGCAGAAGCAACGTTCCGGGGTTGGGCCCTTTCATCAAGATGTGACTAAATGTAAGCAGAGGCCTGGCTGCATCTTTTCAGATCGATGAAGAGCTCCAGCCCGAACCGTTGGTTCTTCAGCTTCACCTGTGCTGAGCTTCTCCAGCATCATATGTATTTTTCCTTCAACCCCGGTCTCTGCAGACCTTCGTGTTTTACCCCCGATCCCCATGGGAAAGGTTTCTATAACGAGGAGAGAGTGAGAGCCTCTGGGACTGGACTCGCTGAAGTTCAGAAGGATGAGTGGGGATCGAACACTGGACAGAGAGGACGTGGGGAGGTGGTTCCGGTGGTTGGGGGCAGTCTGGGAGCAGAACACAAAGACGACCATTTGGAACAGAGATGAGGAGGAACTTCTCATGAGAGGGGCTGAATCGGTGGAATTTGCTGCCATGGACGGCTGTGAATGCCGGGTCTCTGGGTAGATTTAAGATAGAGGTAGATTTGTTCTTGTTCAGGAAGGGAATGTAGGACATTCCAGCCCAGCCCAGGACCTTCGGCCCATAAGTCCTGCTCAACAATCTAATCCCTCCCTACCCGTAACCCATCTATGTCTAAGGGTCTCTTAAATGCCCCCAATGTTTCAGCCTCCACCACCACCCTTGGTGAGACATTCCAGGCCCCCAGATCTTTCTGTGTAAAGAACTTCCCCCGACATCTCCCCTAAACTTCCCTTCCTTCACTTTGTACACACATCATCTGGCGTTTGCTGATCCTGCCCTGGGAAACAGGCGCTGGCCGCCCACCCTATCTATGCTTCTCAGAATCTTGTCGGCCTCCATCAAGTCTCCTCTCATCCTTCTACACTCCAGAGAGAAAAGTCCCAGCTCTGCTCACCTGGCCTCATAAGACCTGTTTCCCAATTCAGGCAACATCCTGGGAAATCCCCTCTGCCCCCTCTCCACACCTTCCACATCCTTCCTGTAATGAGGTGACCAGAACTGAACACAATTCTCTAAGTGTGGACTCACCAGAGATTTGTAGAGTTGTAACATGTCCTCTCTACTCCTGAACTCAATCTCCCTAATTAATGAAGCCCAGCGTCCCATAGACCTTCTTAACTACCCTATCACCCTGTGTGGTAACCTTGAGGGATGTATGGATTTGGACCCCAAGGTCCCTCTATTCATCCACACCCTTCAGTAACCGACCATTAACCCTGGACTCAGCCTCCTGGTTTGTCCGTCCAAAATGCATCACCTCACACTGATCCGGATTGAACTCCATCTGCCACTTTTCTGCCCAACTCTGCATCCTGTCGATATCCTCTTGTAACCTTCGACAACCTTCAGCTCCATCCACAACTCCTCCAACCTTCGTGTCATCCGCAAACTTCCTGACCCATCGATCCCCCTCTTCACCCAGGTCATTTATAAACATCACAAAGAGCAGGGGGTCCCAGAACAGATCCCTGCGGCCCCTCCACTAGTCTCCGATTTTGAGGCACAAGTATCTTTGCTTTCTGCAGGCCAGCCAGATCTGAATACACACAGCCAAGGTGCCGCGACTCCCAGTGATCTGGGAAGAAGGCAGGAGAATGGGGTTGTAATGGATAGTAAACCAGCCATGATGGAATGACAGGGTGGATTCAATGAGCCGAATGGGCTAATTCCATTCTGATGTCTGGTCGTATGTTTGGGGTTCAGGGCTGAAGGACAAGGGTGATTGAGGGCGTGGGTGGGGGTGATGACCTGATTCCTTGACTAACATCCTATTCCCCTCCTTGTCTCCCCCTCTCCACTCCCATTCCCATCTCCAACCGGTTCCCTCTCCTCCCCTTACAGACCAGGACCTGCAGACGGATGGTTTCAGTCTGGACTCCTGTCGAGGGATGGTCAATCTGCTGGACGTATCCTTCCATGGCCTGTTCCCGTGCACCTCCACCTGTTTCCCCACCCCTCTGCCTGTTGGCACACCACTTCACCTGCTCCCCGCCCCTCCTCCCGCGTCCCTCCGCCTGCTCCCGCGTCCCTCCGCCTGCTCCCGCGTCCCTCCACCTGCTCCCGCGTCCCTCCACCAGTTCCCGCGCCCCCTCTGCCAGTTCTCGCGCCCTCCCACCTGTTTCCATTGGCACCTGCCAGTTCCCGCCTCCCTCTGCCAATTCCCGCGCCTCTCTGCATGTTCCCATGGCACCTGCCTGTTTCTGTGCCTACCCGTCAATTCCCACATTGTCCGCCTGTCCTGGGGTGAGGGTTGTAACAATCCTGATTACAGCCCAGCTCAATATTCCCACTCCCCGCCTCTCCATCCCGTGACCTTCATCCCGTCTCCACCGGTTCCCCATCACCCCCACCCCCCATCTCCTCCACCCACCCCCGCTTTTCCTACCTCCTGTCACCCCCTCCTTTCCCACCTCCTCCTTTCCCACCTCCTGTCATCCCCTCGTACTGGTGAAGGGACGGTGTTTCCCTGACTGGACACAGAAGGACGGAAGTGGTCGTCTCGGTCTCGTCGAGTTCCAGACCATGTGGAACAAGATCTGCAAATGGCTGGTGTGTTGGGCTTCCCTACCCCCCTCCTTCCCTCTTCTCCCCTCCATCCCCTTCACCTTCTTCCCCTCCCTCCTCCAACCCCTCCCCTCTTCCCTACCCCCTCCCCTCCACCCCCTCTTCCCTCCCCACCCCCTCTTTCAACCCATTTCCCTCCCTTCTCTACCCCCTCCCCTCCCTCTCTTCCCTTCCCCCTCCACCACCCTCTTCCGTACTCCACCCTCTCTTCCCTCCCCCTCCCCTACCCCTTTCCCACCCCTAACCCCTCCCTCCCCTCCCCTCCCCCCCTTCCTTTCCCTCCCCTCTCCCCTACGCCCACTCCCTCATGCCCTGTCCGTCTCTATCCCCACAGGGAATCTTCAGGAACTTTGACCTGGACAAGTCTGGCACAATGAGCTCCTACGAGATGCGCCTTGCCTTGGACTCAGCAGGTGAGGTGCTCGTCGATGGGGAGGTGTTGCCCATGTGCGGACCACCATGTCCCCACTCATCCCTCTGACCTTCTCTGTCTCCCCCAGGTTTCCAGATCAACAGCCGCATCCACCAGGCCATAGTGGGTCGTTACGCAGACGGGGAGGCCGTTGATTTCGACAACTTCATCTCCTGCCTTGTCAGACTGGAGGCCATGATCAGTGAGTTCACCCCCCAACCCCCTGCCCCTTTCCCCCTCTCCGCTCCGGGACCACCCCTCCCCCACTCTACACTCTGGGACAACCCTGTCCTCTGCTCCAGGACCACCCCTCCCCCACTCTTCACTCCGGGTCCATCCCATCCCCCACTCTCCACTCCAGGACCACCCCCTCCTCCTCTCTCCACTCTGGGACCACCCTGTCCACTTCAGGACCACACTCTCTGCTCTGGGACCACCCCTCCCCCACTCTCCACTCCGGGACCACCCCACTCTCCACTCCAGGACCACCCCCTCCCCCTCTCTCCACTCTGGGACCACCCTGTCCTCCGCTCCAGGACCACACTCTCTGCTCCGGGACCACCCCTCCCCCACTCTTCACTCCAGGACCACCCCATCCCCCACTCCACTCCAGGACCACCCCCTCCCCCACTCTCCACTCCAGGGCCCCCCCCTCTCCCCACTCTCCACTCCAGGACCACCCCTCCCCCACTCTCAGCTCCGGGACCATCCCTTCCCCCACTCTCCGCTCCAGGAAAATCCACTCCGGCACAACCCCCTCCCCCACTTCCGCTCCGGGTCAATCCCCTCCCCCACTCTCCACTCCGGGACAACCCCCTCCCTCACTCTCCACTCTGGGACAACCCCCTCCCCAACGCTCCGCTCCGGGACAAACCCCTCCCCCACTCTCTGCTCCAGGACCACCCCCTCCCCCACTCTCCATTCTGGGACCGCCCCCTCCCCCACTCTCCACTCTGGGATCACCCACTCTCTGCTCCGGGATCACCCCCTCCCCCACCGTTCCGGGTTCACCCCCTCCCCCAATCTCCACTCTGGGATCACCCACTCTCCGCTCCAGGACTACCCCGTCCCCCACTCTCCGCTCCAGGACCACCCCACTCTCCACTCTGGGACCATCCTTGTCCCATCCTCTCTTCCCACTCCTGCTCAGTTTAGGGGAGACGTCAGGGGGTTTTTTTACAGAATGGAGGCCTGGAATGCGTTGCCGGGGGTGGTGGTGGAGGCTGGAACATTGGGGGCAATTAAGAGACTTAGGAAGGGCCATGGATGGAAGGAAGGTAGAGGGTTCTGGGGTAGGGAGGGGTTATTTTGATGATAGGTTGATAATCGGTCGAAGGGCCTGGATTGTGCTGGAATCAGTGACGTTCTGTGGCCTCTGTCCCCTCAGTGACCTCTGTCCCCTCTCCCTGTTTTCTCCCCATGCCCCGTGACCCCTTCAGCCAATGGGCCCTCATCCAACTCCCATCTGAATGCATCCAGTGAACTGGCCTCAGTAACGTTCTGTGGCAGGGCTTTGCACAAGTTCACAGCACTCTGAGTGAAGAACTTTCTCCTCCTCTCAGTCCTCGGTGTCTACCCCGTATCCCCTTGTTCTGGACTCCCTCAACATCCAGAACATCCTTTTTGCATCTAACCTGTTGTAAAGAGCAGGAGTCCCAGAACAGATCCCTGCGGCCCCTCCTCTAATCACCGACCTCCAGGCAGAATCCTTCCACTACTACTCTCTGCTTTCTACAGACAGGCCAATTTTTTATCCACATGGCCAAGGTTCCCCTGATCCGGTGCCCTCATGACTTTCTGGATGAGTCTCTCGTGGGAACCTGGTCAAATACCTTGTTAAATCCACGTCGACCACATCTACCACCCGACCCTCATCAATTTCTCTTGTTTCCTCCTCATAAAACTCAATTAGACCCATGAGGCTTGACCTTTCCTTCACAAAGCCCTGCTGACTATCCCTGAGCAGACTGGACTTCTCCAAATGCTCATAGACCCTGTCCTTAAGAATCCTCCCCATTCGTTTACACCCCACTGACGTCAGTCTCATTGGAGGCAGGGTTAGTGTGGAGGTTAGCACAACTCTGCTACAGCATCTGCGACCAGACCGGGGTTTGAATCCCGCCCTGTCTGTAAGGACGTTGCACGTTTTCTCCGCGTCTGCGTGGTTTTTTTTCCCGGGGGCTCCAGTTTCATCCAAACTTTGAAACGTACTGGGAGTTGTCGGGTAATTGGGAGGCATGCGCTTGTGGGCTGGAAGGGTCTACATTTAATAATTGCCAAGATTCCCTCTTACCCTTTTTAAACAAGGAGACAGTAGATTTTATTAAAAATTTGGACATCCAGCTGTTTTGGCCTGTGGGCCTGTGCCACCCAGTTACATTAATGAGCCTACAATCCCGTGTGTTTTTGGAAGGCGGGGAAAACCCACGCAGACATGAGGAGAACATACAAACTCCTTACAGATAGCGCGGGATTCAAAGCCCAGTCACTGCCACTGGAATAGTGTGGATTAACCCCGATACAAACTGTGCTGTGTGGAGTGCGAAGACTTTCTCCGATCACATCTTGTCTGTGGCCAGGGAGGGTGCACAGACCATGGCCAACACACCACCGTTCCCTTACCTTTCGATTCTTCATTGGCCAGTTTACAAACTCAAACTCACATGGAGATCATCCAACTTTCAGTTGACATTTACATTGACCAGCCAACTTACAGTCAACATTTACGGTGATCAACCAACTTACAGTCGTCATTTACGGTGATCAGCCAACTTACAGTCGACATTAACGGTGATCAGCAAACTTGCAGTCGTCATTAACGGTGATCAGCCAACTTACAGTCGACATTAACGGTGATCAGCCAACTTACAGTCGTCATTTACGGTGATCAACAAACTTACAGTTGACATTTACGGTAATCAGCAAACTTACAGTCGTCATTTACGGTGATCAGCAAACTTACAGTCGACATTTACGGTGATCAACAAACTTACAGTTGACATTTACGGTAATCAGCAAACTTACAGTCGACATTAACGGTGATCAGCCAACTTACAGTCGACATTTACGGTGATCAGCAAACTTACAGTCGACATTAACGGTGATCAGCAAACTTACAGTCGACATTAACGATGATCAGCCAACTTACAGTCAACATTAACGGTGTCAGCCAACTTACAGTCGACATTTACGGTGATCAGCCAACTTACAGTCGATATTAACGGTGATCAGCCAACTTACAGTTGTCATTAACGGTGATCAGCCAACTTACAGTCGATATTAACGGTGATCAGCCAACTTACAGTTGTCATTAACGGTGATCAGCAAACTTACAGTCGACATTTACGGTGATCAGCAAACTTACAGTCGACATTAACGGTGATCAGCCAACTTACAGTCAATATTAACGGTGATCAGCCAACTTACAGTTGTCATTAACGATGATCAGCAAACTTGCAGTCGTCATTAATGGTGATCAGCCAACTTACAGTCATCATTTACGGTGATCAGCAAACTTACAGTCGTCATTAACGGTGATCAGCCAACTTACAGTCGTCATTTACGGTGATCAGCAAACTTACAGTTGACATTTACGGTGATCAGCAAACTTACAGTCGACATTAACGGTGATCAGCCAACTTACAGTCAACATTAACGGTGTCAGCCAACTTACAGTCGACATTTACGGTGATCAGCCAACTTACAGTCGATATTAACGGTGATCAGCCAACTTACAGTTGTCATTAACGGTGATCAGCCAACTTACAGTCGATATTAACGGTGATCAGCCAACTTACAGTTGTCATTAACGGTGATCAGCAAACTTACAGTCGACATTAACGGTGATCAGCAAACTTACAGTCGACATTTACGGTGATCAGCAAACTTACAGTCGACATTAACGGTGATCAGCCAACTTACAGTCAATATTAACGGTGATCAGCCAACTTACAGTTGACATTTACGGTGATCAGCCAACTTACAGTCGTCATTTACGGTGATCAGCCAACTTACAGTTGACATTTACGGTGATCAGCCAACTTACAGTTGACATTTACGGTGATCAGCCAACTTACAGTCGTCATTTACTGTGATCAGCAAACTTACAGTCGACATTTACGGTGATCAGCCAACTTACAGTCGTCATTTACTGTGATCAGCAAACTTACAGTCGTCATTTACGGTGATCAGCCAACTTACAGTCGTCATTTACGGTGATCAGCAAACTTACAGTTGACATTTACTGTGATCAGCCAACTTACAGTTGACATTTACTGTGATCAGCCAACTTACAGTTGACATTTACTGTGATCAGCCAACTTACAGTCGTCATTTACGGTGATCAGCCAACTTACAGTCGTCATTTACGGTGATCAGCAAACTTACAGTTGACATTTACGGTGATCAGCCAACTTACAATCGTCATTTACGGTGATCAGCAAACTTACAGTTGACATTTACTGTGATCAGCCAACTTACAGTCGTCATTTACGGTGATCAGCAAACTTACAGTCGTCATTTACGGTGATCAGCAAACTTACAGTCGTCATTTACGGTGATCAGCAAACTTACAGTTGACATTTACGGTGATCAGCCAACTTACAATCGTCATTTACGGTGATCAGCAAACTTACAGTTGACATTAACGGTGATCAGCCAACTTACAGTCGACATTTACGGTGATCAGCCAACTTACAGTCGTCATTTACTGTGATCAGCCAACTTACAGTCGTCATTTACGGTGATCAGCCAACTTACAGTCGACATTTACGGTGATCAGCAAACTTACAGTCGACATTTACGGTGATCAGCAAACTTACAGTCGACATTTACGGTGATCAGCAAACTTACAGTCGACATTAACGGTGATCAGCAAACTTACAGTCGACATTAACGGTGATCAGCCAACTTACAGTCAACATTAACGGTGTCAGCCAACTTACAGTCGACATTTACGGTGATCAGCCAACTTACAGTCGATATTAACGGTGATCAGCCAACTTACAGTTGTCATTAACGGTGATCAGCCAACTTACAGTCGATATTAACGGTGATCAGCAAACTTACAGTCGACATTAACGGTGATCAGCAAACTTACAGTCGACATTAACGGTGATCAGCCAACTTACAGTCGACATTAATGGTGATCAGCCAACTTACAGTCGACATTTACGGTGATCAGCCAACTTACAGTCGACATTAACGGTGATCAGCAAACTTACAGTCGACATTTACGGTGATCAGCAAACTTACAGTCGACATTAACGGTGATCAGCCAACTTACAGTCGACATTTACGGTGATCACAAACTTACAGTCGTCATTTACGGTGATCAGCAAACTTACAGTCGACATTAACGGTGATCAGCAAACTTGCAGTCGTCATTAACGGTGATCAGCCAACTTACAGTCGACATTAACGGTGATCAGCAAACTTACAGTCGACATTAACGGTGATCAGCCAACTTACAGTCGACATTAACGGTGATCAGCAAGCTTACAGTCGTCATTAACGGTGATCAGCAAACTTACAGTCGACATTAACGGTGATCAGCCAACTTACAGTCGACATTAACGGTGATCAGCCAACTTACAGTCGACATTAATGGTGATCAGCCAACTTACAGTCGACATTTACGGTGATCAGCCAACTTACAGTCGACATTAACGGTGATCAGCAAACTTACAGTCGACATTTACGGTGATCAGCAAACTTACAGTCGACATTAACGGTGATCAGCCAACTTACAGTCGACATTAACGGTGATCAGCCAACTTACAGTCGACATTAACGGTGATCAGCAAGCTTACAGTCGTCATTAACGGTGATCAGCAAACTTACAGTCGACATTAACGGTGATCAGCCAACTTACAGTCAACATTAACGGTGTCAGCCAACTTACAGTCGACATTTACGGTGATCAGCCAACTTACAGTCGACATTTACGGTGATCAGCCAACTTACAGTCAACATTAACGGTGTCAGCCAACTTACAGTCGACATTTACGGTGATCAGCCAACTTACAGTCGACATTTACGGTGATCAGCAAACTTACAGTCGTCATTTACGGTGATCAGCAAACTTACAGTCGACATTAACGGTGATCAGAAAACTTACAGTCGACATTAACGGTGATCAGCAAACTTTCAGTCGACATTAACGGTGATCAGCCAACTTACAGTCGACATTAACGGTGATCAGCCAACTTACAGTCGATATTAACGGTGATCATCAAACTTACAGTCGACATTAACGGTGATCAGCAAACTTACAGTCGACATTTACGGTGATCAGCAAACTTACAGTCGACATTAACGGTGATCAGCCAACTTACAGTCGACGTTTACGGTGATCAGCCAACTTACAGTCGACATTAACGGTGATCAACCAACTTACAGTCGACATTTACTGTGATCAGCCAACTTACAGTCGACATTAACGGTGATCATCAAACTTACAGTCGACATTTACGGTGATCAGCAAACTTACAGTCGACATTTACGGTGATCAGCCAACTTACAGTCGACGTTTACGGTGATCAGCCAACTTACAGTCGACATTAACGGTGATCAACCAACTTACAGTCGACATTTACTGTGATCAGCCAACTTACAGTCGACATTAACGGTGATCATCAAACTTACAGTCGACATTTACGGTGATCAGCAAACTTACAGTCGACATTTACGGTGATCAGCCAACTTACAGTCGACGTTTACGGTGATCAGCCAACTTACAGTCGACATTAACGGTGATCAACCAACTTACAGTCGACATTTACTGTGATCAGCCAACTTACAGTCGACATTAACGGTGATCATCAAACTTACAGTCGACATTTACGGTGATCAGCAAACTTACAGTCGACATTTACGGTGATCAGCCAACTTACAGTCGACGTTTACGGTGATCAGCCAACTTACAGTCGACATTAACGGTGATCAACCAACTTACAGTCGACATTTACTGTGATCAGCCAACTTACAGTCGACATTAACGGTGATCATCAAACTTACAGTCGACATTTACGGTGATCAGCCAACTTACAGTCGACATTAACGGTGATCATCCAACTTACAGTCGACGTTTACGGTGATCAGCCAACTTACAGTCGACATTAACGGTGATCAGCCAACTTACAGTCGACGTTTACGGTGATCAGCCAACTTACAGTCATCAATTCTGAACAAGCTTCACCATTTCAGCACTTTCTCTACTCTCCCTCCCCCCCGTTATCACATACAAAGTACTACGTAACGTATGACAACAAAGGTTAAACACAGAAATTGGGGAATGCAGATTTGTTACGCCCTGTGACCTGGTCAGTATCCTATCCATGCCTTACGACCCAGCACCCTGTGACCCAGTCTGTATCCTATCCGTGCTTTACTACCCGGCGTCCCATGACCCGGTCAGTATCCTATCCGTGTCTTGCCCCCATGACCTGGTCTGTATCCTATTCGTTCCTTACGCCCCGGTGCCCCATGACCCGGTCAGTAACCTATCCGTAACTTACTCCCTGGTGCTCCGTGACCCAGTCAGTAACCTATCCATGCCTTGCGCCCCAGCGTTCCATGACCCGGTCAGTAACCTATCTGTGTCTTACACACCGTGACCCGGTCAGTATCTTATCAATGCCTGGCACCCTGTGACCCCATCAGTAACCTATTCATGCCTAATGCCCCGGTGTCTCGTGACCTGGTCAGTATGCTATCCCTGCCTTATGCTCCAGCGTCCCCGTTACCCAGTCACTAACCTATTCCTGCCTTACGCCTGGGTGCCCTGTGACCCGGTCAGTAACCTATCCGTGCCTTCCGCCCCGGCGTCCTGTGACCTGTCAGTAACCTATCTGTGGCTTCACTTTTTCGGATTGGGATGGGATAGAGATTGGCCGGGGGACTGGATGGCCCAATCTATAGCTGCTCATTGTTGAAATTTAGAAAAGGTTTCCAAATTTTCAGGAAGTTGCTATGCTTTTTCCTGAGATTGGAGGAAAATTTCTCCAAGGGAACACAGCTTTACATTTCC
The DNA here is from genome assembly GCF_036971445.1 of Narcine bancroftii. NCBI lineage: Eukaryota > Metazoa > Chordata > Chondrichthyes > Torpediniformes > Narcinidae > Narcine > Narcine bancroftii. The sequence continues at coordinate 254,190,571 of NC_091474.1, read as the reverse complement.
ATGTCCCAGCGAGTAATGCTCAGGCAGGAGTCGGATTTCCAGATGGCTGCTGTGCACTTCCTGGCCACGGCCAATACGATCATTACGAAATGGATTTGGAATTTGGGCAGATTCATTGAGAGTCTTGTGTCCATCATGTTTCCCAACAGGAACAACTCTGGGTCCTGTGGGAATTCTTTACCTATAATATTTTCTAGGACTTGGCCTAGTTCCACCCAGAAAGGTTTCAACTTGGTCCATGTCCAGGTTACATGCACAAAGGGTCCTGTCTCAATGCCACATCTAGAGCATTGGTCTGATAATTCTGGTTTAGATCTGTTCCATTTTTGCAGCGTCAGGTACAGCTGGTGTAGAAAGTTGTACTGCACCGGCCTGTACCGTGCATTAATGATTGCAGTCATGCTGGTCTGACACTGGTCTGCTCATCATTCACTATTCCTAGGTCCGAACCCTACCTCTGCCTTGCGTTATGAAGGCCTGGTCTAGGTCCTTCCGCTTGGAGCAAGAGATACATTGCTATATCTTCTGTTCCCCCTTCGAATCAGGGCCTCTATGTCACTTAACGTTGATAAAGCCAGAGTTGGGCCCAATTTGACTTGTAGAAAGGATCTTCTCTGAAGGAAGCAGTGGAAAGTCTGATAAACTATATTTATTTCTGAACTGCTCAAACAACATTAGCTGCCCCTGCTTGTAACAGTCCTCTATGCACCGGAAACCATTACAACATCACCCTCCTTGGGAGTAATTTATTCGGAGTCAGGGGTGTTTTTGGAGAGAGCCCAAGTTTGAACCCTTTATGTTGATTAATTTTATTCCAAATTAGGATTGTTCGTTTTAATTTGGGGCTGCCTTTCTTTCCCAATAGCAATTTAGCATTCCACTCTGCCACCTTCTCCCTCACCACGTGCAGGTCAATTTGTGCCCAGGATAGTACCCCTCCCCCTTTAAAGAGCGAGGTGATGTATCTCGACTGGGTTGCCCAATTGTATTTCTTAAAGTCTTGGAATCGTAATCTGCCCAGACTGAAATCCCCAGTCAGTTTATCCACAGAGACCCTGGCCACCTTACCCTTCCACAGAAATATTTGCACGAGAAAGCAATTTCTGAAGGAATCCCCATGGCAACACGATGGGCAGTGTCTGCAGAGGTACTGAAGTCTCGGCAACATGTTCATTTTAACACAGTTAACCCTGCCCACGTGAGAAAGCAATTTCTGAAGGAATCCCCGGGGCAATGCGACGGGCAAAGTCTGGAGAGGTACTGAAGTCTCGGCAACACATTCATTTTAACATAGTTAACCCTGCCCACATGAGAAAGCTATTTTTGAAGGAATCCCCGGGGCAACGTGACGGGCAGTGTCAGGAGAGGTACTGAAGTCTTGGCAACACATTCATTTTAACACAGTTAACCCTGCCCACTACCAGTCTAGGCAGGGTCATCCACCTATTCAAGTCCTCCTCATTCTTCTCATAACATAACATAACATAACATAACAATTACAGCACGGAAACAGGCCATTAGGCCCTTCTAGTCCGCACCGAACCAAACACCCCTTTCTAGTCCCACCTCCCTGCACAATGCCCATAACCCTCCATCTTCTTCTCATCCATATACCTGTCCAACCTTTTCTTAAATAATACAATTGGCTCCGCCGCCACTATTTCTCCCGGAAGATCATTCCACACGGCTACCACTCTCTGAGTAAAGAAGTTCCCCCTCATGTTACCTCTAAACCTCTGCCCCTTAATTCTTAACTCATGTCCTCTTGTTTTAATCTTTCCTCCTCTTAACGGAAATAGTCTATCCACATCCACTCTGTCTATCCCTTTCATAATCTTAAATACTTCTATCAAATCCCCTCTCAACCTTCTACGCTCCAAAGAATAAAGACCTAATCTGTTCAATCTCTCCCTATACTCTAGATGCTTAAACCCAGGGGATATCGTTTAACCTGTATAAGTTATTCAAGTTATTATCCACCCTTATCCCTAGGTATTTGATCCCATTTTGCAGCCACTTCAAACAAATGTTTTCCTGATATTGAATGTCATCTCCTTTCATTAGTGGCATAATTTTGCTCTTCTCCCAATTAATCTTATACCCAAGATCTCCCCGTAGTCCTCCAGAGTAGAGTGCAACTTGGCCAGTGAGTTCATTGGGTCTGTCAGGTCATCCACAAATAGGTTGATTTTAAATTCATCCTGATCTGCCCTAAACCCCTTGCCGTCTGGATCCAAGGGCTCATGGCTGGTACGAATAGAGCTGGAGACTAGATCTTGTCAGTGGGAAAATTGTCCATTGGCCCAACTTTAGCCTTGGGTGCGTGATGCAGCGCCCTTATCCAATTTATAAAAGTTGGCTCTAACCCCATCTTTTCCAGCACTCTAAAAAGTCCCACTCTAATCTGTCAAATGTCTTTTCTGCATCCAGGGCTACAGCCACCCCTCTTTCATCCCTTGACTATGCCAGAGCATTCTACTCAACAGCCGTCCAATGTTATCCACTGCCTGTTTCTTTTGCACAAAGCCCACCCGGCCTTTGTTTATTAACTTTGGTAAATACTTTGCCGATCAATTCGCCAAACCTTTGGCCAGTATTTTGTCATCTGTGTTTAACATCGGGATCAGCCTATAGAAGGATCTTTGTCTTCTTTTAGAATTGCTGTTACAATTGGTGTTGAGAAAGATTCTGGGAGAGTATGTGTCTCCACTGCCTGGTTTACCACTTCCATAAAAGGAGGCATCAACAAGTCTTTAAATTCCTTGTAGAACTCAGATGGAAACCCATCCTCCCCTGGAGACTTGTTAATTTGTAGTGAACTCAATGCTTTCCCTATCTCTCCCTCAGTGAAGGGGACATAGAACCCCTCCCGTTCTTCAGGGTCTAAATTTGGTAGCTCTAATTTTGACAGGAATACCAGACCCCCCTGCCAATTCTGAGTTATATAAGCAAGCCCTCATAGCATTGCCTGAAGGTCTTGTTGATCTCATTTGGCTTGCACGAGATCCTGCCAATCCCCATTTGTGTTGCATTGATCATCCATGAGGACTGCTCCACTCTTTGTGTAAGGAAGGTCGTGCTTCACATGTCTAATTGAGTTTTTTGAGGAGGTAACAAATTGATGAGGTTTGGGCAGTAGATGTGGTCGACATGGATTTTAACAAGGCATTTGACAAGGTTCATTACGAGAAACTCATCCAGAAAGTGAAAAGGCACTGGATCATGGGAACCATGGCCGTGTGGATAAAAAATTGGCCTGTCTGTAGAAAGCAGAGAGTAGTAGTGGAAGGAAAGGATTCTGCCTGGAGGCCTGTGACTAGTGGAGGGGTCGTAGGGATCTGTTTTGTTCTGGTGGGGAGGTGCATATGTGGGGGTGGGGTATATGGAGCGGAACTTCCTGTACGTTTCCCAGTGGTATATCGCGGGAAAATAGATCCTCTGGCACTTGCCCCCCTCCCCGTTAAAACATTCTTACGTACATGGGAAAACGGTAACGGGCTAACACACATGGCGAAGTGGGTCCATACAACGTATAGATGGATAGATAGATGTCTGTGAGAGACATAGGAAGGGAGAGAAAGATGGGGGGGTGAGAGAGAGGAGATTGTGGGCAGGCAAGGAACTGGCCACCTTTTACTTTGAAGCCCCTCTGTCCCAATGTGCCTTAGCATAATGAAAGGGCTGTATGCACAGAGCACTCATGGAGGTTTTCTCTGCCACACGGAACTCTGGGAGGGCAGGTCCGCCATTGCTCAATGCCACACTCAGGATATCTGCCGGAGGACAGGTGCCCCTTTGCTCTCCATTACCGGGTAGGTCATGTGAAAGGCCGCACAGACCAGTTTTCCTTAGTCCAGTGTGAACAGGGTATTTCAAAACGACTCATTCATCCACCAATTTACCAGTTTGCCAATGTGGAAGGAGCTGATTTGCATTTACTCTGTCTGTCCCCCTCATCATTTTAAATACCTCGATCAAATCTCCCCTCATTCTTCTACACTCCACGAAATAATGTCCTAACCTGTTGAACCTTTCCCTGTAACTCAGTTCCTGAAGTCTGGACAACATGCTAGTCAATTTTCTTTGCTCTCTTTCAATCTTATAAGATCACAAGATAAATGAACAGAAGCAGGCCATTAGGCCCATCGATTCTGTTCTGTGTCTCTACACTAAGTTGAATTATGTTCCTATTTCCAGCCTTTTCCCCCATATCCCCTGATTAATGAGATACTTATCCATTTTCTGTTTAAATACTCCCAGTGATCCGGCCTCCAGTGTTTTGTGCGGCAGTGAGTTCCCACGACCCTCTGACTATAGAAGTCCTTCCTCCTCTCTGTTCTAATTGGACAACTTCTAATTTTCAGACTATGACCCCTTGTCCTCGATTCACCCATCAAGGGAAACATCCACATTCATTCTGTCAAAACCTTTCAATATTCAAACTGTCTTTATGAGACCCTCCCCCCATTCTCCTATACTCCAAAGAGTACAAACCAAGAGCTTCCAAACACTCCCCATACGCCAGCCCCTGCATCCAGGAATCATCCTGGTAAATCTCCTCTCCAACAACATCACATCCTTTCTCAGATGGGAGATCTTTCCTGTAGTTCGGTGACCAGAACTGCAGACAATTCTCCAAAGTTGGCCTCACCAATGTCTTAAACAACTTCACCATAACATCCCAGCTCCTGTACTCAATACTTTGATTTATGAAGGTCAATGTGCCAAAAGTTCTCTTTACAACCCTGTCCGCCTGTGACGCCACTTTCAGGGAATTCTGTATCTGTATTCCCAGATCCCTCTGTTCTATCCCACTCCCTAGTGCCCGACCATTTACCGTGTTCGTACTTTCTTGGTTGTCCTGTAATGTTACAACTCTACAAATCTCTGGTGAGATCCCACTTAGAGAATTGTGTTCAGTTCTGGTCACCTCATTACAGGAAGGATGTGGAAGCTGTGGAGAGGGGGCAGAGGGGATTTATCAGGATGTTGCCTGGATTGGGAAACAAGTCTTATGAGGCCAGTTTAGCAGAGCTGGGACTTTTCTCTCTGGAGTGTAGAAGGATGAGAGGAGACTTGATTGAGGTTGACAAGATTCTGAGAGGCAGAAATAGGGTGGACGGCCAGCGCCTTTTTCCCAGGGCAGGATCAGCAAACACCAGAGGACGTGTGTACAAAGTGAAGGGAGGGAAGTTTAGGGGAGACGTCAGGGGGAAGTTTTTTACACAGAGAGATGTGGGGGCCTGGAATGTCTCACGAGGGGTGGTGGTGGAGGCTGGAACATTGGGGGCATTTAAGAGACTCTTAGACATGGATGAAGGAAGACAGAGGGTTCCGGGTAGGGAGGGGAGATTTAAATTGTTGTGACATCAGTTTACATAGGTCAGCACAACATTGTGGGTTGAAGGGCCTGGACTAAAATGCTCTATGTTCTCAGTCTCCTCTCTCTGAATTCATTCCCTCTCCCCTCCCTTCCCCTCACTCCCTCTCTCTTCCCTTCCTCCCTCTCCCCTCCCACTGCCATCATTCCCTTTCCCCTCCCCTCTCCAGGGTCCTTCCAAGCTCTGAAACAGGAGGATGGAACAGTGGAGCTGAATCTCGCTGATGTGAGTCAATGGGGAGGGAAGAGGGGGAAAGTGAGTTAGGAAGGGGGGAGGGGAAGGGAAAAGGGTGGGAAGGTGATGGAGGGGTAGGGATGAGGAGAGGATGAGAGAAGGGACAGGAGGGAGGAGGGGATGGGAGAGTGAGGGAGGGGTGTGAGAGGGGATGGGAGGGGAGGAGGGAACACTAACCTGGAATTAGGCTCATCCTGTCCATGGGTCCTGGTTGAGGGTCCCGTCCTGGCTGAGGGTCTCATCCTGTGAGGATCCCGTCCTGGGTGAGGGTCCCATCAGCTGGTCCTATCCTGTGTGAGGGTCCCGTCCTAGGTGAGGGTCCCATCAGCGGATCCCTTCCTGGGTGAGGGTCCTGTCCTGGGTGAGGGTCCCATCAGTGGGTCCCATCCTGGGTGAGGGTCCCGTCCTGGGTGAGGGTCTGTCCTGGGTGAGGCTCCCATCCTGTGCGGGTTACGTCCTGTGTGAGAGTCCAGTCCACTGGTCCTGTCCTCTGTGAGGGTCCCGGGTCCTAGTGCTCCACTCTCACTGAGTTCTTTTCTCTCTCTGTCAACAGTGGCTGAGCCTGACCATGTCCGGCTAGGACCACGCAGAAGATGGGTCTCGCCTCTTCTGCCTCCGTCTCACCTGCTGCCGGACGACTTTGCAGATCCCACCCTGTGCTGTGTAAGGCCTAGAGGCTGACCCCTGACCTGCTCCGGAGATGGTGCTGAGAATCAGAGAGAGTGTGCTTGGGACATGACCCAATCCCACCCTCTGCCCTCTCCCTCCCCCCTCCCTCTCTGGAAGGTGGGGTTCTTTACCCTGCCTCTGCCCTCCTGTCCTCTCTCCTCTCCCTCTCCCTGTTATTCCTCTTGGTCTCTCTGCCCCCTACATGACCTGGGTCTGTCTGTCCCTCACACCCAGTGGGACCTGGCCCATTGACCCGGGCTCTATGTGCCACCTCTGACCAGGGATAAAACCACTAAAGCCCAGCCCAGCCTCTGAGCTCTGTTGCCCCCTCCCCTCAAGCCAGGGTCTTCGGGCCGATGATGTTTATACTCCGCAGTTCCCGCGAAGCTTCGCCTACGGGTTTATGTAAACGCTGTGGTGGGCATCCCATGCCCAGGAGCCTGGCTGGGATGGGACCCACATGAAAATCTTAATAAAGCAATAATGGTCCAGGCCCAGTCACAGCCTGTCATCTACACACGGTTCTCACACGTGGGTCTCACATGCGAGTCTCGTCTGCACACAGGACGCTCATGTGGGTCTAGTCTGCACGCAGGTCTTCAGAAACATATTAGTGACTAGTGCAGTTCCAAAGGGATCTGTTCTGGGACCCGTGCTCTGAGAGTTTTATAAATGACAGATGAAGGAGTGCAGGGCTGGTTCAGTAGATTTGCAGATGACACAAGGTTTGAGGTATTGTGGGTCATGTAGAAGATTGTTGTAGCTTACAATGGGATGAGGAATGTTCGACAGCTCTTGGCCTAAACTCGTTATTGAAGTCATGGACAGAGTTGATGTAGAAAGGTTGTTCCCCATGGTGGGAGAGTCTGGGACAAGGGGGCACAACTTCAGGATTGATGGTCATCCGCTTAGAGCAGAGACACGGAGGAATTTCTTCATCCAGATAACGGTAAATCTGTGGGATTTGTTGCCACAGGAGGTTGTGGAGGCCAAATCACTGGGAGTATTTAAGGCAGAGATTGACACGTTTGTGATTAGCCAGGGCATCAAAGGTTCTGGGGAGATGACCGGGCCGTGGGGCTGAGTGGGGAAATGGATCAACTCATGATTAAATGGTGGGGGCAGACTCGATGGGCTGAATGACCTATTTCTGCTATGTCTGATGGACTTATGGATGCAGACAAGATGCAGAATAGGGCAGAGAAGTGGCAAATGGATTTGGATGGGGAAAATTATGAATTGATATATTTTGGAAGGTTGAACTTGAAGGCAAAATACAAGAATAAGGACATAACCACATGGAATCATCTATTTGGCCCATCTAGTTTGTACCAAATTAGTATTCTTCCAAGTCCCACTGTCCTGCACCCAGTCTGTACCCCTCCATACCCCTCCCATTCATGTTCCTATCCAAATTCCTCTTAAATATTAAATTTGAGCCCACTTTCACCACTTCAGCTGGCAGCTCGTTCCACACCCCTTCCCCTCTCGGTGTGAAGAAGTTCCCCTTTTACCTTTAACCCATGTCCTCTAGTTTGTATCTCACCCACCCTCAGTGGAAAAAGCCAACCTACATTTACTCTCTCTGTCCCCCTCATCATGTTAAATACCTCGATCAAATCTCCCCTCATTCTTCTACGCTCCAGGGAATAAAGTCCTAACTTGTTGAACCTTTCCCTGTAACTAAGTTCCTGAAGTCCAGGCAACATCTTAGTAAATCTCTGGCTCTTTTGATCATATTGAGATCTGGTTCTGACTTGCAGGCAGTGGGGAGCAGTCACTCCTTCCCCTGCGGACTCCAACCGCCCAGTCTGATTGGCCTTAAACAGCCTGTTAATGGAGCCGATGGTGACACCTCTGATCGGCAGCAGCCATGGGGTGACAGACTCCGAGGGAGTGGAGGACTGGAGCAGGACACCAGAACACAAGCAGACCACCCCCTGTCTGAGGAGAAGCAGAGGAGACAACCCATGGGTTGCTGCCAGTAGGGGGGCTCAGCACCTGAAAGACCCACACAGGTGACGGGCCTGCTGGTGATTCGAGGTGAGGAACTCATGCAGGCCTGTGACTGCTGGAGACGGGATTGAGGGACTCGCACTAGACTGAGTGATGGGTGGAGAAGGGAGGGAGGGGAAAGTATCGATGGGGGGGGGATGGAAAGGGAAGGGGGCAGAGAGCTGACGGGTGGGACAGGAAGTGGGGAGAGGAGAGCAGGTTGGCAGAAACCAGACAAGTCGATGTTGATGCTGTCCGCTGGAGAGGGTCCAGACGGAACATCAGGTGGTGTTCCTCCGATTTACGGGTGGTCTTGGTGGGATGGTACATAAGGCCATGGATGGACATGGGTGTGGGAGTGGGGCTCAGATTAGAAATGGTTGGCTGTTGGAACGTCCCTGTCACTGGAGCAGATGGAGAGAAGGTGCCCAGTGAAGCATCTCCCAGCCTGTATCCAGTCTCTCCGATGTAGAGGGGGCCACATAAGGAGCACCGGATGCAGCAAATCAGCCCTGTGGATACACAAATGAAGTGTTGCTTCACGTGAAAGGCCTGTTTGGGGCCCGGACTGTGTTGAGGGAGGATGTGTGGGTGCAGTGTGGCACCTCCTGTGGGCTCAGGGGAAGGTGCCAGTGGGGGTGGGGGTGGTGGGGTGGTAATCAGTGGGGAGGGATGAATGGATGAGGGAGTGGTCCCAACGGAATATGGAGAGGGGAGGTGAGTCTCATGGCGGTAAACGACGTCATCCTTCTCCCCTGTCTGCACTCATATAGAGCCACAGAACATTACACACAGAAACAGACCCCTTTGGCCCTTCTTGTCTGTGCTGAACCATTTTTCTGCCTCGTCCTACTACCCTGCCCCCAGTCCATAGCCCCTCCATACCCCTCCCATTCATGTTCCTGTCCAAATTTCTCTTAAATAAAACTGAGCCCACATTCACCACTTCTGCTGGCTGCTCGTTCCACACCCCCATCACTCTCTGTGTGAGAAAGTTCCCCCTAAAATTTTCCCCCTTCACCCTTAACCCATGTCCTCTGGTTTGTATCTCACCCACCCCCAGTGGAAAAAGCCGACCTACATTTACTCTGTCCCCCTTATCATTTTAAATACCTCGATCAAATCTCCCCTCATTCTTCTACACACCAGGGAATAAAGCCCTAACCTGTTTCATCTTTCTCTGTAACTCAGTTCCTGAAGTCCGGGCAACATCCTAGTCAATCTTCTCTGCCTCTTTCTATCTTATTGAGATCTTTCCTGTAGTTCGGTGACCAAAACTGCACACAATTCTCCAAATTGGGCCTCACTAATGTCTTATACAGCTTTACCATAACATCCCAGCTCCTGTACTCAATTCTTTGATTTATGAAGGTCACTGTGCCAAAAGTTCTCTTTACAACCCTGTCCGCCTGTGATGCCACTTTCAGGGAATTCTGTATCTGTATTCCCAGATCCCTCTGTTCTACCCCACTCCTCAGTGCCCGCCCATTCACCGTGTACGTCCTTTCTTGGTTTGTCCCTCCAAAATGCAACACAATATATAAAACAATTACAGCACAGAAACAGGCCAGTTTGTCCCTTTCAGTCCATGCTGAACACCTTATCCCACCTAGTCCCATTGACCCATGACCCTGTACAGCCCTCTTGTCCATAGACCTATCCAACTTTCCCTTAAATATTAAAATTGAACCCCCATCGACCACTTCGGCTGGAAGCTCATTCCACACCCTCACCACCCTGAGTGAAGAAATTCCCCCTCATGTTCCCTCTCTACTTCCCCCTTCAACCTCAAACCATGTTCTCATGTTTGAATCTCCCCCACTCTCCATGGAAACAGCCTGTCCACATCGACTCTGTCTATCCCCTCATAATTTTAAATACCTCTATCAAATCACCCCTCAATCTTCTACGCTCCAGGGAATAAAGTCCCAGCTTGCTCAACCTTTATTTACATTAAATGATTTACAAAACCGGGGGGAGTCACGTGATGGAGTAGTGGCCGGACGGTGAACTCCAGCCCTCTCCAGAAAAGTCGGAAAAAACAAAGGAAAACACAAAGGCACAAAAATAAAAATTAAAGAAAAGTGAGTATAAAGGTGGAAAGAAGATGGTGACGAAAAAAGAAAAATCGAAATCAACGGTAAGAAGAGAGGAAGAGAAGACAACGGAAGAAGAAGGAGAAGGCCTTACCTGTTCGAAGAGGCCCACGGTGGAGAGAGAAACCCGCTCCCTCAGGTCGGTAGAAAGTGGACTACAAAACTGGCTCGCTGAGCCGAGTAAAAGTGCGTAACCACGCATGCGCGAGGAGTTGCAAAAAAACACACCGACGGGAGGGGCGACCAGCTGGGGAGTCGATCTCCACAGCCGGCAATGACAGCTACAGAACACCTGCAGCAAGAGGAGAACACAGAAGACAACGAAAATAAGAAAGAAGAGAAGAAAAGGGCAACAAAGAAACAACAGATGGCCAACCCAGAGGAAGAAGAAGAGGAAGAGGGAGAGTACAGTGAAATAGAAGAAGAAGGGAAAGGCAAGACAAAGGATATACTTTCTCTTATTAAAGAATACATGGAGTCATTTAAAGAATGGCAAGTGCAAGAATTTAATGATGTAAGAAGAAGAATAAACAATACAGAAGAGAAAATGAATAAAATAGATATGACCTTAACAGAAATGGGAAAGAGAATGGACAAGGTGGAAGAACGAGAAGCAGCAGTAGAAATGGAGGTAGAGGACTTAAAAAAGAAATTAGAGGAATCTAATAAAAAAGTTAAAGAGACACAAGAGCTGTTAGCTCAGAAAATAGATATAATGGAAAATTATAACAGAAGAAATAACATAAAGATAGTGGGCCTTAAGGAAGATGAAGAAGGCAAGAATATGAGAGAGTTTATAAAAGACTGGATCCCTAGGATCCTAGGATGTCCAGAACTACAGCAAGAAATGGAAATAGAAAGGGCACATGGAGCATTGGCCTTTAAACCACAACCACAACAAATGCCAAGATCTATTGTAGTAAAATTCCTAAGATATACTACAAGAGAAAAGGTACTGGAGAAGACAATGGAAAAAGTAAGAGAGGGCAACAAGCCACTGGAGTACAAAGGGCAAAAAATCTTCATTTATCCAGATATAAGTTTTGAACTCCTGAAGAAGAGAAAGGAGTTCAATACAGCAAAGGCGATTTTATGGAAGAAAGGGTATAAATTTATACTAAAGCATCCAGCGGTATTGAAAATATTTATTCCAGGACAACAAAACAGACTATTCTCGGATCCAGAGGAAGCACGAAAATTTGCAGAACAATTACAAAATAGACTGAGAGATGAAGACGTGTAACGAGAGTACAAAAGACTGCGAACTAAAAAGACACATAAGTTTTGAACTCCTGAAGAAGAGGAAGGAGTTCAAAACATCGAAAACGATCTTATGGAAAAAAAACTATTCTCGGATCCAGAGGAAGCAAGGAAATTTGCAGAACAACTACAAAACAAACAGAGAGATGAAGATATGTAATAAGAGTAAAAATGACCACGATTTATATGTATGTGGGTAAAGAGGTATATGTGTGTATATGTATAATGTGCATACATGAATGTATCCGTATTTAGAGGAAATATAGATAGTATAGACAAGAATTAATAAGGGAAGGAAATGGAATAGAGGGAATAAGGAGGGAATTAAAAGAGTAACCTTTGTTACCTATAAAAAGTGAAATCTTTTCTGGGGGGGCTGGGTGGGGAGGAGTTACGGTCACTGCAAAATCAGCTGACGCTTGCGAGTGAATTCGCAAATCCAAATGGAGAGGGGAGATGTGGTTGTCCGACAAGGGATAAAGGACAACTCAGGAGGGGAAGCGGAGATTGGGGCTAAAGAAGTTTTAAATAGGAGAATAAGGAAAATGTTTGATGTTTTAGGAATGTTGTCTTATAAAGGGTTCAAAACAAGAAAACAGAAATGGATAAGAAGGAAAGGTAATGATGGAGAAACGGAAAGGGAAGATAAACAAAGTATAAAATGGCTACGTTGAACTATATGACTTTAAATATTAATGGAATACATAACCAAATTAAAAGGAAGAAACTGCTAAATTTACTGAAAAAAGAAAAAATTGATATAGCATTTGTGCAAGAAACACATTTAACTGAATTGGAGCACAAGAAATTAAAGAGAGATTGGGTAGGACACGTAACAGCAGCATCGTATAATTCAAAAGCAAGAGGAGTAGCTATATTAATTAGTAAAAATGTGCCATTTAAAATAGAAGAGGAAATAATAGATCTAGCAGGGAAATATGTAATGATAAAATGTCAGATATATTCGGAGTTTTGGAATCTACTCAATGTATATTCACCTAACGAAGAAGATCAAAAGTTTATGCAAGATATTTTTTTGAAGGTAGCAGATACGCAAGGGAACATATTAATAGGAGGGGATTTCAACCTGAATTTGGATTCAAATACGGACAAAACTGGGGAAAAAATTAACAGAAAGAACAAAGTAACCAAATTTATAATTAAATCGATGGAAGAAATGCAACTTTTGGATATATGGAGGAAACAACACCCAAAGGAAAAGGAATATTCATACTACTCGGCTAGACATAAAACATACTCAAGAATAGACCTATTTTTGTTATCAGCTTGTATGCAAGATAGAGTAAAATGATTTACAAAACCAGAAAACTGACTTTCAGAGAGAGTCATTCCCATCAATGTACATTTTACATTTTCCTCTCGGTGCTCCATTCCCTCAACTGTGGCACCTTGTTTTTTCCCCCCAGTTGTTTGAGGGGCTTCTCCTCCGTCTCAGCCCCTCAGTGCCTGGTAATGGGACTGTGCTCCTTCCCTACAGTGCCCTCACATTGGCTGCAGCAGGCCTCAGTGCGTCCCTCAGCAGGTCGTCCTGCAGCCCGGAATGTGCCCATCGGCAGCACTCCCTTACCCACAACTCTGTGTGCTGAAAGAGCAGTAGGTTCTGGGCCGACTACAGTGCATCTTTCTTCTAGCCGTTCTGGATGTCACACTCAGGAACAGCCTGTAGATCAGAGAGGCCCCTGCCCCTGGGGATGAACCGCAACCAGGCACTTGTATCATTCTACACACTCTTTGTGACTCTCCATTCAGCAAAGGTGGACAACTGTCTCCACCCCACCGCAGCCATCTCGGGGACCACGTGCGTGGTGGGTGATGTTCTGGTTATGCAAGAAGGATCTGACTGGGAGGTCTCTGCTCACTGCCAGCCAGGCTATGTCTGAGGTCTGGCAATGAGGCGTTCTGCCAGGTGACCTGGACGTTCTGCTCAGCCAACCATCCTACCGGGTCTGTTGAGTCCTCTTGCAATGCTTGCAGGACATTCCATGCTGACCCCTGCCTGCTGGCCCTGTGGTCCAACGTGCTGTCGTGGAAGAGGTTTTCCATGAAGGATAGATACTGTAGCACGGTTCAGCTGACTGGGGCATTGTGCAGCAACGGGGCCAGGCCCATCCTTCGCAGCACCCAGGCCAGGTAGAACCTCAGCCCATAGGGGCGCGGTTCCCTTGTACTCTGGTTCCACGCACAGCCTGATGCAGCCACACATGGAGGTGGTGGTCAGAATGAGGGCCTCCCCCTGCTTCTGGTGACTTGTACATGAGGCCTCTTTGTACCCTTTCCATTTTAGACTCCAATATGAATCGGAAAACTGCTCTGGGGACTGTCAGGGTGGAAGCGCAAGGGATGGGCCACACCTACACCATGTACTGCAGTACTGTGAACACCTCACACCTGATGACCAGGTCCTTGTTATCAAGAAGGAGGGCTGCACCCACAGACTGAATTTCCAGTGGACCTTTTCCATCCACTCTGACCAATTTGGCCCCTCCAAGCCAGATCCCCAACACCTTCGGATGGTGAGATCTGACTGTGAAGGGGATGGTGGACCAGTCAGGCCAGTTTCCAAAGAGCACTGCCTTCTGGTTAACCCTGGTGCCTGGTGCGGATTCAAATTGCTCACATATGGTAAAAGTTCCATCATTGTCTCATATAATACATGAATTTCTTTAACTATTTACCAGAAGGAAGATGCTTTGTCCAGCGTCCCTCACAGAAACGAGGCCACTTTGTCCAGTGTCCCTCACAGAAATGAGGCCACTTTGTCCAGCGTCCCTCACAGAAACGAGGCCACTTTGTCCAGTGTCCCTCACAGAAACAAGGCCACTTTGTCCAGCGTCCCTCACAGAAACGAGGCCACTTTGTCCAGCGTCCCTCACAGAAACTAGGCCACTTTGTCCAGCGTCCCTCACAGAAACGAGGCCACTTTGTCCAGCGTCCCTCACAGAAACGAGGCCACTTTGTCTAGCGTCCCTCACAGAAACGAGGCCACTTTGTCCAGCATCCCTCACAGAAATGAGGCCCCAGCAAGGAATGAACTCATAGCCCCAGTTTTCAAAACCAGTGGTCTAACCTCTGAGTCCTTTTTTGGTTTGTCCTTCCAAAATGCAAGACCTCACATTTGTCTGCAATAAACTCCATCTGCCATTTTTCAGCCCATTTTCCCACCTGGTCCAGATCCCTCTGCGAACCTTCCTCACTGTCCCCAATGCCTCCAATCTTAGTGTCATCTGTAAATTTGCTGTCTGCCCAGTTAAAAAGTAGAGTGATAAAAACAGAATGTCTAGTGAGGTTTCTATCAGATCGTTCCCCATTAATAATTAACTATAGCAACAATGGAAAAGTAAGGGAATGTACACAAGATGGCACCTCAATACTACTCTACATAAAAGAACAGAATTCTGTGAATTTTTAAAGGCAGATAGAAATACTTTGTGAAACAAATCTGCTGTCTACTAATAATAATTTTCTGATATGAGACACGCTTGAAGCATATTTAAGGGGACAAATTATATCCTATCCAAAGAATCTTAAGAGGGAACATGGCAGAAGTAAACAGTTTGGGGAAGGAGATTAAAGAATTAGAAAAAAAAAATAAAAGAACAGGGCTACAAGAAGAATACAGATGACTGGAGAATAAAAAGCCAAGATACAATATAATACAAACGTAGAGCGCATCGGATGTCCCCCAAAGTTCCTCAACATGGTTATCCAACTGCACGAAAACCAACAAGGTCGGGTCAGATACAGCAATGAGCTCTCTGAACCCTTCTCCATTAACAATGGCGTGAAGCAAGGCTGTGTTCTCGCACCAACCCTCTTTTCAATCTTCTTCAGCATGATGCTGAACCAAGCCATGAAAGACCCCAACAATGAAGACGCTGTTTACATCCGGTACCGCACGGATGGCAGTCTCTTCAATCTGAGGCGCCTGCAAGCTCACACCAAGACACAAGAGAAACTTGTCCAGGAACTACTCTTTGCAGACGATGCCGCTTTAGTTGCCCATTCAGAGCCAGCTCTTCAGCGCTTGACGTCCTGCTTTGCAGAAACTGCCAAAATGTTTGGCCTGGAAGTCAGCCTGAAGAAAACTGAGGTCCTCCATCAGCCAGCTCCCCACCATGACTACCAGCCCCCCCACATCTCCATCGGGCACACAAAACTCAAAACGGTCAACCAGTTTACCTATCTCGGCTGCACCATTTCATCAGATGCAATGATCGACAATGAGATAGACAACAGACTCGCCAAGGCAAATAGCGCCTTTGGAAGACTACACAAAAGTGTCTGGAAAAACAACCAACTGAAAAACCTCACAAAGATAAGCGTATACAGAGCCGTTGTCATGCCCACACTCCTGTTCGGCTCCGAATCATGGGTCCTCTACCGGCATCACCTACGGCTCCTAGAACGCTTCCACCAGCGTTGTCTCCGCTCCATCCTCAACATCCATTGGAGCACTTTCATCCCAAACGTCGAAGTACTCGAGATGGCAGAGGTCGACAGCATCGAGTCCACGCTGCTGAAGATCCAGCTGCGCTGGATGGGTCACGTCTCCAGAATGGAGGACCATCGCCTTCCCAAGATCGTGTTATATGGCGAGCTCTCCACTGGCCACCGTGACAGAGGTGCACCAAAGAAAAGGTACAAGGACTGCCTAAAGAAATCTCTTGGTGCCTGCCACATTGACCACCGCCAGTGGGCTGATATCACCTCAAACCGTGCATCTTGGCGCCTCACAGTTTGGCGGGCAGCAACCTCCTTTGAAGAAGACCGCAGAGCCCACCTCACTGACAAAAGGCAAAGGAGGAAAAACCCAACACCCAACCCCAACCAACCAATTTTCCCCTGCAGCCGCTGCAACCGTGTCTGCCTGTCCCGCATCGGACTTGTCAGCCACAAACGAGCCTGCAGCTGACGTGGACTTTTACCCCCTCCATAAATCTTCGTCCGTGAAGCCAAGCCAAAGAGAGGACAGAGAAAGCAATATTAAAACTAAACCACACTGTTGATTGATTGGGCGCACAAAGTTTTAACTTGGCAGATAAAACAGAGGAATCACCAAGAATGATAAATGCTATAAAAACAGAGGCAGACACTCTAGTATATAAGCAAAAATAACTAATGACACTTTTAGACAATATTACACAAAAATATACAAATCAGAATTACTTTGAGATGAGAGCGAATTGGAAGAATTTTTGCCGAATGTTGAACTTCTAAGGCTGGAAGAGAGAGAAAGGATAGAATTAGATACTCCCTTCACAAGGGAAGAAATTGAAAAGGCCCTGGGCTCCCTACAGGCTAATAAATCAACAGGAGAGGATGGATTTCCACTGAGTTTTATGGACAAATCAAAGAATTATTAATGCCCCTTTTAATAGATATCATGGACCAAGCTGTGGAAATCCTCCCAGAGTCATTCTCAACCACGATTATTACAGTATTACCAAAAAGGAATAGGGACCCAATAAAAACTTTGTAAAACAGACCAATATCCCGCTTTAATGCTGATTAAAAGATACTAGTAAAGCATTGGCTAATAGGTTAGGACAATATTTGCCAAAACTGATACATACGGACCAGTCAGAATTTGTTAAAGGAAGGCCTTTCTCAAATAGTCTAGGAAGATCATTTAATATAATACACAGGGTTAAATCTGAACAAAATCCAAGTATTACAGTCTCCCTACATGTGGAAAAAGCTTTTGACCATTTGGAATGGCCCTTTTTATTTAAAACACTGGAAAAACTTGATATAGGCAGAACATTTATAAAATGGAAAAAAAAAACATTTTACCATAAACCACAAGCTAAAATAATAACAAGTAATCAGATATTGGTGGTGTTTCCCTTGGGTAGATCGAGCAGACAGGGATACCCCTGTCCCCAGCGCTTTTAATCTTAGTGATTGAACCTCTGGTGCAGATAATAAGAAGGGATCTGGGTATAAAGGGCTTCAAAGTCAGGCAAGAAGAACAAAATCAGTCTTATTGCCAGTAATGTGCTATTGTACCCATCAGACCCAGCTAAATCTTTCAAGTAACACTTGAAAAATATGGAATAATATCAGGCTGCAAATTAAATATGAATAAAAGTGAGAAAATGCCATAAACAAATTTTGAATATGAAAGATACCAAAGAGGGAGTAAATTTAAATGGAAGACAGATGGAATAAAATATCTTGGAATCGCAACTGACAATAACTTGCAAAATCTGTACAAACTAAATGATGTCCCTCTTCTTAGGAAGATAGAAAGAGACTTATAGAAATGGAGAGATTTACCAATTATTCTAGTGGGAAGGGTTAACTGCATCAAAATTAAAGTAATGACAAGACTGTAATATCTTTTTCAATCGCTGCCTATTCTGTTATCTAAAAACTTTTTAAGCTACTGAACAACCATATTAGACAGTTCCTATGGAATAATAAGGTACCAAGAATTGCATTGGAAAAACTGACATGAGACTACGGGCTGGGAGACTTAGACTTCCAGATTTTAAAATGTATTACCCAGCTGCACAGGCTAGATTTCTCGCAGCCTTCTTCACTGAAGACAACCCCGCCACCCCCGTCTTGGGTTCAAATGGGAATGTACTCAATGGAGGAAGCAAAGGTCTTTATCTATAAATGGAGTTTCAAATCACTGAAGGAAAAGGATTAACTCCATTCTAATACATGTAGCTATAACATAAAAAATATATTAAAGAATGTCTAGGAAAAAAAGTCAGATATCAATAAAAGCACCGTTGTGTAAAAATGTGTTATTGCTTATGAACATGGGCAATAGAATATTAAATTTGTGGCATGACTAAGGCACAAGATATATTAAGGACTGTTCCACGGAAGGAACTTGTGCCTTTTGAACAATTAAAACACAAATACAGAGTGGCCAATGGGACCACCTTCTGTTTTCTCCAGTTAAGATTGTTCTTCAGAGAAAGAAGGGGACCAACGTTGACCCCATTTGAAATTAGTGAAACCAAATGAAGAGAACCACATGCGCAATGCGCCAATCCTCCGGCACTATCCCCATATCTAATGACATTTGAAAAATTACCACCAGAGCCTCTGCTATTTCCTCCTTCACTCCTGGTGCTTCATTTTGGTAAGAAGAATCAGAACAGGACATACGTGGTAAATGGGAGAGCATTGAGGAATACAGAAGAGCAGAAAGATTTAGGAGTGACGGTACATCGTTCCCTGAAGGTAGAAACTCATGTGAATAGGGTGGTGAAGAAGGCTTTTAGTATGCTGGCCTTTATCAATCATTGCATGGAATATAGGAGTTGGGAGGTGATGTTGAGATTGTATAAGACGTTGGTGCGGCCTAATTTGGAGTTCTGTGTGCAGTTCTGGTCGCCTAATTATAGGAAGGATATAAACAGAGTGGAGAGAGTGCAGAGAAGGTTTACCAGAATGTTGCCTGGGTTTAAGCATCTGGAGTATGGGGAGAGATTGGACAGATTGGGCCTTTATTCTTTGGAGCGTAGAAGGTTGAGAGGGGATTTGATAGAAGTATTTAAGATTATGAAAGGGATAGACAGAGTGGATGTGGATAGACTATTTCCGTTAAGAGGAGGAAAGTTTAAAACAAGAGGACATGAGTTAAGAATTAAGGGGCAGAGGTTTAGAGGTAACATGAGGGGGAACTTCTTTACTCAGAGAGTGGTAGCTGTGTGGAATGATCTTCCGGGAGAAATAGTGGCGGCGGAGTCAATTGTATTATTTAAGAAAAGGTTGGACAGGTATATGGATGAGAAGAAGATGGAGGGTTATGGGCATTGTGCAGGGAGGTGGGATTAGAAAGGGGTGTTTGGTTCGGTGCGGACTAGAAGGGCCTAATGGCCTGTTTCCGTGCTGTAATTGTTATGTTATGTTATGTTATATCATCATATCCAAAATGCCCTTCATATTCTTTTTAACAACTTTTCTTCTTTGAAATCTTCGATCTTCTGGCTCTCGGCTGTGCGGTCCTGGTGTCCGGCAGCAGGCCCTCGTGTGTCTGTTCCTGGTGTCTGACAGCTGGCCCTCAGGTGTTCAGTCATGGTGTCTGTCAGCTGGCCATCGGCTGTCCGGTCCTGGATGTCTGACAGCTGGCCCTCGGCTGTCCAGTCCTGGTGTCCGGCAGCTGGCCATCGGCTGTCCAGTTCTAGTGTACGACAGTTGCCCCTCGGGTGTCCGATCTTAGTGTCCGGCAGCTGGCCCTCGGCTGTCCAGTCCTGGTGCCCGGCACCTGGCTCTCGGCTGTCCGATCCTGGTGTCCAGCAGCTGGCCATTGGCTGTCCAGTCCTGGTGTATGACGGCTGCCCCTTATCTGTTCAGTCCTTCTGTCTGATAGCTGGCCTTCGGGTGTACTGACCTGGTGTCTGACAGCTAGTCCTCGGCTGTCTGGTCCTGGTGTCCAGAAGCTGGCCCTCGGTTGTCCATTCCTGGGGGTTCAACAGTTGGCCTTTGGGTGTCCAGTCCTGGTGTCCGGCAGCTAGCCTTCAGGTGTTCAGTCCTGGTGTCTGGCAGCTGGCCCTTGGCTGTCTGGTCCTGGTGTCTTACAGCTGGCCCTCAGCTGTCCAGTCCTGGATGTCCGACAGCTGGCCCTCGGCTGTCAGTCCTGGGTGTTCAACAGTTGGCCCTTGGATGTCCAGTCCTGGTGTCTGACAGGTGGCCCTTGGCTGTCTGGTCTTGGTGTCCGGCAGCTGGCCCTTGGCTGTCTGGTCCTGGTGTCTGACAGCTGGCCCTCGGGTGTCCGGACCTGGTGTCTGACAGCTGGCCCTCGGGTGTCCTGGCCTCTCACTGTGAGTCCTGCCGCGGCTGTCCCAGTCCTGGCTGTTCGGCCTCTCCCTGGGCTCCTGGCTCCCTTTCTCCCCGTTGCTTCAGTCTCTCTCTCTTTGTCCCTTTCTCACTTTTTGTTGTCTTCCTCAAGTTTTACCTTTTTCTGTTGCCATGCATGTGCTTTCATCTCTTTTCAATTTCCCCCCCCCCCCCCTCAAATTCTCATTACAGACATCCCTTCTACCTGAAATCCTGTAGATCCCATCATCAGGTGTATGAATTTTTTTACCTTTGTCGCCAATTTGTTGTGTACATTCCCTTTGAAATTACCCTCACTCAAGAGAAGCTGTTAGCGCCAAGACAGCGCCAAACTGAACCTCCTTATAGATTGTAACTCCCTATTCACGTCATCCACCTTCCCGCAACAATTTTTGGAGCAGCTGGGGTACATCGCATCCGGCCCCGGGGACTTATCAATCTTGATGTGTTTAAGAGATCCAACTTCCTTAATCTCCACATTGTCCAGGACACAGGCCCGTTCAATTCCAACCTCACCCTGATCAAGGTCCTTTTCTCTTGTGAATACTGATGTAAAGTTTTCATTTAGACCCTCCCCAACCTCCTCCACCTCCAGGCACATGTTCCCTCCTTGATTCTTTAGTGGCCCCACCTTCATTCTCACCATCCTTCTGTTCTTCACATCCACATAGAACATCCTGGATTCTCCTTTTTTAAATAATTTTTAATTTAATACTTCACCATGAACCATGTCAATAACAAAATATACAAATATTCATCATTAAAATATACACAGTGACATTTTCATTTTCACCCCTTCCTCCCATCCCCACAATGTAAAGTAACAACTAAAAAAAGAAAAATAAATAAACAAGATGAGAACACAAAAGAAGAGAAAGAAATCGTGTCGTCCAAAATTCCAGATCAGTGTTTCTCTACTTGTATCCGGTCACTTTAAGAGATGGAGTCTGAAATCGGCGGTTTCTCATAAACTCTATGTATGGTTCCCAAATTCATTCCAATAAAGTATTTTGTCTTTGAGATTGGAAGTAATTTTTTTCTAATGGAATCCACCTTTATCAATCATTGCATGGAATATAGGAGTTGGGAGGTGATGCTGAGATTGTATAAGACGTTGGTGCGGCCTCATTTGGAGTTCTGTGTGCAGTTCTGGTCGCCTAATTATAGGAAGGATATAAACAGAGTGGAGAGAGTGCAGAGAAGGTTTACCAGAATGTTACCTGGGTTTAAGCATCTAGAGTATAGGGAGAGATTGGACAGATTAGGTCTTTATTCTTTGGAGCGTAGAAGGTTGAGAGGGGATTTGATAGAAGTATTTAAGATTTTGAAAGGGATAGACAGAGTGGATGTGGATAGACTATTTCCGTTAAGAGGAGGAAAGATTAAAACAAGAGGACATGAGTTAAGAATTAAGGGGCAGAGGTTTAGAGGTAACATGAGGGGGAACTTCTTTACTCAGAGAGTGGTAGCTGTGTGGAATGATCTTCCGGGAGAAATAGTGGCGGCGGAGTCAATTGTATTATTTAAGAAAAGGTTGGACAGGTCTATGGATGAGAAGAAGATGGAGGGTTATGGGCATTGTGCAGGGAGGTGGGACTAGAGAGGGGTGTTTGGTTCGGTGCGGACTAGAAGGGCCTAATGGCCTGTTTCCGTGCTGTAATTGTTATGTTATTGATTGGTTCTATGACCCATTGTTGTATTTTTGAAGTTTTCCAAGTTGTCATTGTAGAGCCCGTTGAAAGAACCAAAGACTTTGTTGGTCCAAACCAAGGCTTTTATGAACTAAAAGACTGGAGCGTATCACAAGTAGGTCGACCAGTCCAGAATGACCTGCTCTGGCCAGTAGGTGTGGCTACACTCTCAGCCAATCGTAACCCTTGATGACCTGCCAGTAGGTGTGGCTATGCTCTCAGCTAATCATAACCCTTGATGACATGCCAGTAGGCGTGGCTACGCTCTCAGCCAATCATAACCCTTTATGACCTGCCAGTAGGCGTGGATACACTCTCAGCCAATCATAACCCTTGATGACCTGCCAGTAGGTGTGGCTACGCTCTCAGCCAATCATAACCCTTTATGACCTGCCAGTAGGCGTGGCTACACTTTCAGCCAATCATAACCCTTTATGACCAGCCAGTAGGCGTGGCTACGCTCTCAGCCAATCATAACCCTTGATGACCTGCCAGTAGGCGTGGCTACGCTCTCAGCCAATCATAACCCTTTATGACCTGCCAGTGGGCGTGGCTACACTCTCAGCCAATCATAACCCTTTATGACCTGCCAGTAGGCGTGGCTACACTCTCAGCCAATCATAACCCTTGATGACCTGCCAGTAGGCGTGGCTACACTCTCAGCCAATCATAACCCTTGATGACCTGCCAGTAGGCGTGGCTACACTCTCAGCCAATCATAACCCTTTATGACCTGCCAGTAGGTGTGGCTATGCTCTCAGCCAATCATAACCCTTTATGACCTGCCGGTAGGCGTGGCTACGCTCTCAGCCAATCATAACCCTTGATGACCTGCCAGTATGCGTGGCTACGCTCTCAGCCAATCATAACCCTTTATGACCTGCCAGTGGGCGTGGCTACACTCTCAGCCAATCATAACCCTTTATGACCTGCCAGTAGGCGTGGCTACACTGTCAGCCAATCATAACCCTTGATGACCTGCCAGTAGGCGTGGCTACACTCTCAGCCAATCATAACCCTTGATGACCTGCCAGTAGGCGTGGCTACACTCTCAGCCAATCATAACCCTTTATGACCTGCCAGTAGGTGTGGCTATGCTCTCAGCCAATCATAACCCTTTATGACCTGCCAGTAGGCGTGGCTACGCTCTCAGCCAATCATAACCCTTGATGACCTGCCAGTAGGCGTGGCTATGCTCTCAGCCAATCATAACCCTTTATGACCTGCCAGTGGGCGTGGCTACACTCTCAGCCAATCATAACCCTTTATGACCTGCCAGTAGGCGTGGCTACGCTCTCAGCCAATCATACCCTTTATGACCTGCCAGTAGGCGTGGCTACACTCTCAGCCAATCATAACCCTTTATGACCTGCCAGTAGGCGTGGCTACGCTCTCAGCCAATCATAACCCTTTATGACCTGCCATTGGGCGTGGCTACACTCTCAGCCAATCATAACCCTTTATGACCTGCCAGTAGGCGTGGCTACACTCTCAGCCAATCATAACCCTTGATGACCTGCCAGTAGGCGTGGCTACACTCTCAGCCAATCATAACCCTTGATGACCTGCCAGTAGGCGTGGCTACACTCTCAGCCAATCATAACCCTTTATGACCTGCCAGTAGGTGTGGCTATGCTCTCAGCCAATCATAACCCTTTATGACCTGCCAGTAGGCGTGGCTACGCTCTCAGCCAATCATAACCCTTGATGACCTGCCAGTAGGCGTGGCTACGCTCTCAGCCAATCATAACCCTTTATGACCTGCCAGTGGGCGTGGCTACACTCTCAGCCAATCATAACCCTTTATGACCTGCCAGTAGGCGTGGCTACGCTCTCAGCCAATCATTACCCTTGATGACCTGCCAGTAGGCGTGGCTACGCTCTCAGCCAATCATAACCCTTGATGACCTGCCAGTAGGCGTGGCTACGCTCTCAGCCAATCATAACCCTTTATGACCTGCCAGTGGGCGTGGCTACACTCTCAGCCAATCATAGCCCTTTATGACCTGCCAGTAGGCGTGGCTACACTCTCAGCCAATCATAACCCTTGATGACCTGCCAGTAGGCGTGGCTACACTCTCAGCCAATCATAACCCTTGATGACCTGCCAGTAGGCGTGGCTACACTCTCAGCCAATCATAACCCTTTATGACCTGCCAGTAGGTGTGGCTATGCTCTCAGCCAATCATAACCCTTTATGACCTGCCAGTAGGCGTGGCTACGCTCTCAGCCAATCATAACCCTTGATGACCTGCCAGTAGGCGTGGCTACGCTCTCAGCCAATCATTACCCTTGATGACCTGCCAGTAGGCGTGGCTACGCTCTCAGCCAATCATAACCCTTTATGACCTGCCAGTAGGTGTGGCTATGCTCTCAGCCAATCATAACCCTTTATGACCTGCCAGTAGGCGTGGCTACGCTCTCAGCCAATCATTACCCTTGATGACCTGCCAGTAGGCGTGGCTACACTCTCAGCCAATCACAGTCATGCACTTTCTTGCTGTTGCAAATGCAATCACATTAAATCTTTTCAGCCCTGTCTCATTTTAGACCTGTTTCTTTGTCTTTTATGTTGTTGGATTTTTGGGTCTTTTTGTCTCTTATTTTTTGTAATTCTATTTAATATTAGGTTTAAATCCTCCCAGAAAGTTTTCACTTTTGTACATGTCCAAATTGCGTGTATTGTTCCAAGTCTCTTATTTACAAGGGAAGCATCTGGCCAATACTGTTGGGTTCCACTCTTTGAACCTTTGGGGTGTAACATATAGTCTCTGTGACCAATTGTACTGTATCATATGAAACTGAGTGTTTATTGGAGTAATGATGGTTCCTGAACATAGTCCCTCTCATGTTTCGTTCTTTATTCAGACATTTAAATCTTTTTCCCAACCTTGTTTGGGTTTCTACATTGCTTCATCATTTTCCTTGTATTGCAATTTGTTATACATGTTTGTAATAATTTTTTTTACTAACGCAGTAGCATCTACTCTCAGGTAATCTTAGGCTAGTTCATGGCTTTTGCATCAGTAACATTTTTGGGATTTGATCATTTAGCATCTTTCACTCCAGATGGATTCTCTTCCATGCTTTTAATATATGATGTCGTCTTGGTGAATTGTTGTGTTGCACCTTTAACAAGTAAATGCTCCGGGACCTTTTCTCCTAATTTATGTAGTTCTATCTTGAGCCAGTCTGGATTTTCTCCTGTCTGGTAAAATCCTGACAAATATCTGAAATGTGCTGCCCTGTAACAGTTTCTGAAATTTGGTAACTGCAATCCTCCTTCTTTATACACCCATGTTAATTTTTCCAAAGCCACTCTTGATTTTTTACCCTTCCATAAAAACTTTCTTATTAATTTATTCAGTCTCATAAAAAATACCCCTGTCAAGAGAATCGGTAATGTTTGGAACAAATATTGTAGCCATGAAAATACATTCGTCTTGATGCGGTTTACCCTCCCTATTAAAGTTAATGGTAAATCTTTCCATTTCTCTAAATCTCCCTGTAGTTTTTTTTAACAGTTGTTAGTTTAATTTATACAAATGATTTAAATTATTATCAATCTGGATACCAAGGAAATGTATGGCCTGTGATTGCCATTTAAAAGGGGATTCCCTTTTACATTTTGTAGAATCGGCTTCGTTCATTGGCATTATTTCACTTTTATCAATATTAACCTTGTATCCTGATCTCTCCATATTCTTTCAATTTCACATTGAACCTTTCTATTGATTTATCTGGGTCCTCTTTTACTTTTATTCCCTTTATCATAGATTCCCTTCTTATCAGCTCTGCCAATGCTTCTATAGCCAAACCAAACAGGGCAAGTGATAATGGGCATCCCTGCCTAGTTGCTCTACTCAATTTAAAGTGGTCTGAAATGTACCCATTTATTACTCCTTTTGCCAAAGGACCATTATACAGTGCTCTAATCTAATTAATAAAATTTTCCAGTAATTTGAATTTCTGTACTACTTTAAAGATAATTCCATTCCGCTCTGTCGAAAGCTTTCTCTGCATCTAGCATTACTGCCACAGATGGTGTTTTATTTATTTGTGCTGTATGGATTAAATTAATAAATTTACAGACATTATCTGCTGCTCTTCTATTTTTAACAAATCCTGTCTGATCTAGCATCACTAATTTGGTGACACAGTCTGTCAACCTACTCGCTAGGAATTTAGAATCTGTATTTAGTAAAGATATGACACTGATGAAAACTAATCTTTTCCCATTTTTGGAATTACTGTGATTATTGCTGTTTTACATGAGTCAGGCAAATTCTGGGTCTCTTCCACTTGTTTCATTACCTCTAAAAGGGGCAGAATTAATAGATTATTAAATACCTTATAAAACTCGGTAGGGAATCCATCTTTGCCTGATTTATTTTCATTTGGCAATGTCATTAATGTTTCCTGTATTTCTGCAATTGTCAGGTGTTTTCATAATTTACTTTGATCCATCAATTGTGATTGGGGTAATTTAATGTTTGATAAAAATTCATCTATTCTGTCATTCTTCCCTGGATTTTGGGTTTGATACAATTGCTTAGAGAATTTTTTTAAATTTCCATTAATCTCTAATGGGTTAGATAAAATCTGTTTATCCTCCTTCCTTGTTGCTAAGATCGTTCTTTTTGTTTGTTCTGTTTTTAGTTGCCAGGTTAATATTTTCTGGGGTTTCTCTCCTAATTCATAACATCTTTGCTTTGTTTTCATAATGTTTTTCTCTACTTTGTACGTTTGTAATGTTTCATATTTTAATTTTTTTCTCTACTAATTCTCTCTTTTTCTCTATATCTTCCCTTCTCATTAAATCTTTCTCTATAGTTACGATCTCTTTTTCCAACCATTCTATTTCCTGATTATATTCTTTTTTAATCTTGGTCATGTAACTAATTATTTGTCCCCTAATAAAGGCCTTCATTGCATCCCATAATATAAATTTATCTGTTAGAGTTTGCATTTGTCTCAAAATATATTTTAATTTGTTGTTCTACATATTTGCGAAAGTCTTTTTAACAATATGGGGTTTAGCCTCCTGTAGTGCATGTTGAAAGAATCAAAGACTTGTTGATCCGAACCAAGGATTTTATTAACAAATGTAGATCACAAAAAGATCGACCAGTCCAGAATGATCTGGGTCTGGCTAGGAGCAACCTTTAAGACCTGCCAGTAGGTGTGGCTACACTCTCAGCCAATCACAGCCATCCTATACTACAATATACACACATATACATCAGTGATACAATCCATACTATCACATTCACCCCTTCTTTGAGAACTGACCACGGGGTGAATGGAGGGGCTGTAAAAAAAAGGAAGGTGGAGAGATAAAGACTGATAGGAGGTTAGGGGCTGTAACAGTTGGGGGGCCTGATCGTCTGATGTGACTGCCGTGGTGCTGGGATTGGGGCCTCTGGAGTCGTGTCGCTGGCGGGATCGTTTGGCGCGTACACCACCTCGCTCAATTCCCAAATGGCGTTGTCGACAGGGTGGCCTGAGTTGTTGCCACTGCCACTGGTGGGATGGTGCTGATCCCTCTGTTCAAGCACGTGACCTCAGGGAGAAGGATTTGGAGGAGTTGGGTTGGGAGCAATGCCGGGTCCGATCCAGCTTGGGCTAGGTCCCTTACTGAGACCATGTCCTCCCACCCATCCAGGTACTCAATGTATTCATAATGCAGGTTCACATGGAGTAGTGTCATCCTGTCAACCAGAAGGTCATTCTGAGTACCGGACGTGGCGTCACAGGAAGACAGGTCTAGGAACTGTGAGCCACACCGGCGTGGTTGTTCCCGATTCAGGTTTCCTCGGGAAAGAGAACATCCTTTCATGGGGAGTGGCCTTTGTCGCGTTGCATAGGAGGGAGTGGATGGAATGTAGGGTGCAAGTGAGTATGTCCTGCCAGTGAGCAGAAGGGAGGCCTTTGGATCAGAGGGCAAGCGTAACCGTTTTCCAGGCAGTGGCATTCTCTCTTTCAACCTGCCCATTATCGCGTGGGTTATAGCTGGTGGTCCTGCTCGAAGCAATACCACGCTCCAGAAGGTACTGCCGCAGCTCTGCACTCATAAATGAGGACCCCCGGTTACTGTGGATGTAACTGGGGTACCCGAAGATGGCGAAGATGCTGTGCAAGGCCTCTATGCATGAGGAAGCAGTCATGTCCAAGCAGGGCACAGCGAACGGGAAGAGAGAATACTCATCAATCACTGTAAGAATGTAGGTGTTATGGTTGGTCGACAGTAGGGGCCCCTTGAAGTCCACACTTGGACATTCAAATCGCTGGGTGGCTTGGATGACGTGGGTGTTCTCCGGGTGGAAGAAGTGGGACTTACACACCGTGTAGGCTTGGGTCATGGAGTGAATCTCCTTGACCGTGTAGGGCAGGTTGTGGGCCTTAATGAAGTGCATGAACCTAGTGACCCCTGGATGACAGAGCTTCTCATGGAGTCTCTGCAGCCTGTCCAGTTGTATGTTGGTGCAAGTCCCCCTGGAGAGTGCGATGGGCGGGTCATTGAGTTTAACAGGCCAGTACAGTATGTTGTAATTGAAGGTTGAGAGTTCTTGATCTTACCTCCACTAGGTTTTGCTAAACATGAAGGAGACCGTGCGTTGGTCGGTCAGCAGTGTAAAGCGCCTGCCAGTGAGATAGTGCCTCCAACGATGTACCGCTTTGACTATAGCCTGGACCTCCTTCTCGACAGAGAAGTGTCAGCTCTCTGGGCCCTGGAGGGTCCTGGAGAAGAAGGCTACAGCCGGCTGGCCTGGATCGAAGTGGCCACCAGTGCAAAATCGGATGCATCGCTCTCTACTTGGAACGAAATGGACGTCTTTTTTTTTAAATTTTTTATTTTTCACACTATAGATCACATTATTCAAGATATACACATTTCTCCTTTCAAATATATACAGTGTCGTTTTCTCCCCCCCCTCCTCCCCTCCCCCCCCCCACCTCCCCCTCCATTCATTCAAAACTCTGAGTCCAAGATACATCAAACCCATCAAACAATGTTGTCACTCAACATTAACGAACAAAAACTTCCACTGAGTCAATTCTTTCCATTCTCTTTTCCTTTTGTCATTTTAGGTGATAGATGTCCCGGTAGGTTTTCTCTATTATATTCCATGTACGGCTCCCATATTTGTTCAAATAATGTTATATTATTTCTTAAACTATATGTTATTTTTTCTAATGGAATACATTTATTCATTTCTATATACCATTGCTGTATTTTCAAATTATCTTCTAATTTCCAGTTTGACATAATACATTTTTTTGCTACAGCTAGGGCTATCCTAACAAATCTTTTTTGTACACCTCCAAATCAAGTCCAAATTCTATATTTTTTATGTTACTTAGGAGGAAGATCTCTGGGTTTTTTGGTATATTGCTTTCTGTAATTTTATTTAACATCTGGTTTAGATCTTCCCAAAATTTTTTCACCTTTTCACAAGTCCAGATTGCATGAATTGTTGTTCCTATTTCTTTTTACAACGAAAACATCTGTCAGATACTGTTGGGTCCCATTTATTTAACTTTTGAGGAGTGATATATAACCTATGTATGCAATTATATTGTATCATACGTAATCTCGTAATCTCCCATGTTTCCTTTTTTATCTTTATGTTTAGATCTTGTTCCCACTTTTGTTTAGTTTTATCATTTATTTCCTCATTCTCCTTTTCTTGTAATTTGATATACATGTTTGTTATAAATTTTTAAATTATCATTGTGTCTGTAATCAGATATTCAAAATTGCTTCCTTCTGGTAACTTCAGACTACTTCCCAATTTATCCTTTAAATAGGATTTCAATTGGTAATATGCCAGCACTGTATCTTGAGTTATATTATATTTATCCTTCATTTGTTCAAAGGATAATAATTTATTCCCCGAAAAACAATTTTCTATTCTTTTAATCCCTTTTTGCTCCCATTCTCTAAAAGACAGGTTATCTACCGTAAAAGGGATTAGCTGATTTTGCGTCAGTATTAGTTTTGATAATTGGTAGTTTGTTTTATTTCTTTCTACATGAATCTTCTTCCAAATATTAAGCAAATGGAGCAATACTGGAGAATTCCTATGTTTTACCAATTTTTCATCCCATTTATATAATATATGTTCAGGTATCTTCTCCCCTATTTTGTCTAGCTCTAATCTAGTCCAATCTGGCTTTTCTTTTGTTTGGTAAAAATCTGATAGATATCTTAATTGTGCGGCTCTATAATAATTTTTAAAATTTGGCAGTTGTAAGCCTCCTTGTCTATACCAATCTGTTAATTTATCTAGTGCTATCCTCGGTTTCCCCCCTTTCCATAAAAATTTCCTTATTATTTTCTTTAACTCCTTAAAGAATTTTTCTGTCAAGTGTATTGGCAATGCCTGAAATAGGTATTGTATCCTTGGAAAAATGTTCATTTTAATACAGTTTATCCTTCCTATTAGTGTTAATGGTAAGTCTTTCCAATGCTCTAAATCTTCCTGTATTTTTTTCATTAGTGGATAATAATTAAGTTTATATAGATGGCTGAGGTTTTTATTTATTTGTATACCTAGGTATTGTATTGTTTGCATTTGCCATCTAAACGGTGATTCTTTCTTGAATTTTGAGAAATCCGCATTATTCATTGGCATTGCTTCACTTTTATTTGCGTTAATATTGTATCCCAACACTTCTCCATATTCCTTCAATTTCTTATGTAATTCTTTTATTGATATTTCCGGTTCTGTTAAGTATACTATAACATCATCTGCAAATAAACTGATTTCATATTCCTTGTCTTTTATTTTTATCCTTTTTATTTTATTTTCTGTTCTTATCAATTCTGCTAGTGGTTCTATGGCTAACGCGAACAATAAAGGTGATAGTGGGCATCCCTGCCTTGTTGATCTGCTTAAGTTAAATTGCTTTGATATATATCCATTTACTGTCACTTTCGCCAATGGCCCCTTATATTAATCCAATTAATATATTTCTCTGGTAAACTAAATTTTTGTAGTACCTTGAATAAATAATTCCATTCTACTCTGTCGAAGGCCTTCTCTGCGTCTAAAGCAACCACTACTGTTGGAGTTTTATTTCCTTCTACTGCATGAATTAAGTTAATAAACTTACAAATATTATCTGTTGTTCGTCTTTTTTTATGAATCCAGTTTGGTCTAGACTTACTATTTTTGGTACATAATCAGCTAATCTGTTTGCTAATAATTTAGCTATTATCTTGTAATCTGTGTTAAGTAGAGATATTGGTCTATATGACGCTGGTGCAAGTGGATCTTTCCCTGTCTTTGGAATTACTGTAATTATAGCTGTTTTGCATGAATCTGGTAAGCTTTGTGTTTTATCAATCTGGTTGATTACTTCCAGGAGGGGAGGAATTAATAAATCTTTAAATGTTTTATAGAATTCTATTGGGAATCCATCCTCTCCTGGTGTTTTATTATTCAGCAGATTTTTTATTGTCTCTTGTATTTCTACTATTTCAAATGGTTCTATTAATTTATTTTGTTCCTCTGTTTGTAATTTCGGTAATTCAATTTTAGTTAAGAATTCATCTATTTTGCCTTCTTTCCCTTCGTTTTCAGTTTGGTATAATTATTCGTAGAATTCTCTGAAATTTTCATTAATTTCCATTGGATTATATGTGATCTGTTTGTCTTTTTTTCTTGATGCCAATACCATTCTTTTAGTTTGTTCTGTCTTAAGCTGCCACGCTAGAATTTTGTGCGTTTTTTTTCCTAGTTCGTAATATTTCTGCTTTGTCTTCATTATATTTTTCTCTACCTTATATGTTTGAAATGTTTCATATTTTATTTTTTTATCTACCAATTCCCTTCTTTTAGTAGTGTGTTCCTTCCTTGCTAATTCTTTCTCTATATCTGCTATTTCCTTTTCCAACTGTTCTGTTTCCTGATTGTAATCCTTCTTCATCTTGTTTACATGACTTATTATTTGCCCTCTGATGAACGCTTTCATTGCGTCCCATATTATAAACTTATCTTTCACTGATTCCGTATTTATTTCTTCTTACCAAAATGAAGCACCTCACACTTATCAGCATTAAATTCCATCTGCCATTTTTCAGCCCACTTTTCTAAGCAGCCCAAATCCCTCTGCAATCCTTGAAAACCTTCTTCATTATCCACTATTCCACCTATCTTAGTATCATCTGCATATTTACTAATCCAATTCCCCACCCCATCATCTAGATCATTAATGTATATAACGAACAACAATGGGCCCAATACAGATCCTTGAGGCACACCACTGGTCACCGGCCTCCAACCTGACAGACAATTATCCACTACCACTCTCTGGCCTCTCCCTTTCAGCCAATGTTCAATCCATTTGACTATCTCAAAATTTATACCTAAAGACTGCACCTTCCTAACTAACCTTCCATGTGGTACCTTATCGAAGGCCTTACTGAAGTCCATATAGACAACATCCACTGCGCTACCCTCATCCACATTCCTAGTCACCTCTTCAAAAAATTCAATCAGATTGGTCAAACATGACCTTCCGCCCACAAATCCATGTTGAGTGCTCCTGATCAGACCCTGTCTATCCAGATGTTTATAAGTACTATCTCTAAGAATTTTCTCCATTAATTTACCTACCACAGACGTCAAACTTACAGACCGATAGTTGCCAGGCTTCCTCCTTGAACCCTTTCCAAAACTCCGAATATATCTGACATTTTATCATTACATATCTTCCTGCTGGATCTATTATTTCCTCTTCTATTTTAATTGGTACATTTTTACTGATTAATATAGCCACTCCTCTAGCTTTTGAGTTATATGACGCTGCCGTTACATGTCCTATCCAATCTCTCTTTAATTTCTTGTGCTCCACTTCAGTTAAGTGTGTTTCTTGCACAAATGCAATATCAATTTTTTCTTTTTTCAGTAAATTTAGCAGTTTCTTCCTTTTGATTTGGTTATGTATTCCATTAATATTTAAAGTCATATAGTTTAATGTAGCCATTTTATACTTTGTTTATCTTTCCCTTCCGTTTCCTCATCATCACCTTTCCTTCTCATCCATTTCTGCTTTCTTTCTTTGAACAGTTTATAAGACAACATTTTTAACACATCAAACATTCCCCTTATTCTCCTACCTAATATTTCTTTAACCCCATTGTCCCCTCCCCTTCCTGAGTTGCCCATTATCCCTTGTCGGGCAACCACATCTCCCCTCTCCATTTGGATTTGCGAATTCACTCGCAAGCGTTAACTGATTTTGCAGTGACCGTAATTTCTCCCTACCCAGCACCCCCCAGAAAAGATTTCAATTTTTATATACAACAAAGGTCACTCTCTAAATTCCCTCTTTACTCCTCTCTTCCCCTTTTTTTCCCTCATTAATTCTTCTCTATACACTATATATTTTCTTTTAAATGCACATACACTTATGTAATATATGTATTATATATGTATATAGTCCTATACACACGTCTTTTTAGTTCACAGTCTTTTTTACTCTCGTTACACGTCTTCATCTCTCAGTCTATTTTGTAATTGTTCTGCAAATTTTCGTGCTTCCTCTGGATCCGAGAATAGTCTGTTTTGCTGTCCTGGAATAAATATTTTCAATACCGCTGGATGCTTTAGTATAAATTTATACCCTTTCTTCCATAAAATCGCCTTTGCTGTATTGAACTCCTTTCTCTTCTTCAGGAGTTCAAAACTTATATCTGGATAAATGAAGATTTGTTGCCCTTTATACTCCAGTGGCTTGTTGTCCTCTCTTACTTTCTCCATTACCTTTTCTCTTGTAGTATATCTTAGGAATTTTACTAAAATAGATCTTGGTTTTTGTTGTGGTTGTGGTTTAGAGGCCAATACTCTATGTGCCCTTTCTATTTCCATTTCTTGCTGTAGTTCTGGACATCCTAAGATCCTGGGGATCCAATCTTTTATAAACTCTCTCATATTCTTGCCTTCTTCATCTTCCTTAAGGCCCACTATCTTTATGTTATTTCTTCTGTTATAATTTTCCATTATATCTATTTTCTGAGCTAACAACTCTTGTGTCTCTTTAACTTTTTTATTAGATTCCTCTAATTTCTTTTTTAAGTCCTCTACCTCCATTTCTACTGCTGCTTCTCGTTCTTGCACCTTGTCCATTCTTTTTCCCATTTCTGTTAAGGTCATATCTATTTTATTCATTTTCTCTTCTGTATTGTTTATTCTTCTTCTTAAATCATTAAATTCTTGCGCTTGCCATTCTTTAAATGACTCCATGTATCCTCTAACAAGAGAAAGTATATCCTTTACCTTGCCTTTCCCTTCTTCTTCTATTTCACTGTACTCTTCCTCTTCTTCTTCCTCTGGGTTGGCCATCTGTTGTTTCTTTGTTTTCTTTTTCTTCTCTTTCTTGTTTTCGTTGTCTTCTATGTTCTCCTCTTGCTGCAGGTGTTCTGCAGCTGTCATTGCCGGCTGTGGAGATCGAATCCCCAGCTGGTCCTCCCTCCCATCGGTGTGTATTTTTGCATGCGCGATTGCGCACTTTTATTCGGCTCAGCGAGCCATTTTTGTAGTCCACTTTCTACTGACCTGAGGGAGCGGGCTTCTCTCTCCACCGCGGGCCTCTTCGAACAGGTAAGGCCTTCTCCTTCTTCTTCCGTTGTCTTCTCTTCCTCTCTTCTTATCGTTGGTTTCGACTTTTCTTTTTTCGTCGCCATCTTCTTTCCACCTTTATATTCACTTTACTTTAATTTTTATTTTTGTGCCTTTGTGCTTTCCTTTATTTTTTTCAACTTTACTGGAGAGGGCTGGAGTTCACCGTCCGGCCACTACTCCATCACATGACTTCCCCCAACGAAATGGACTTGTCAATGGCATGCAGCATCAATGTCCAATTTGATGCGGTTGTAGGCCACTCTGGCTTCGGTTGACAGGGGGAAGGAGGTGGTCTTGATAAGTGGCCATGCCTTGTCGGCGTAGTGTGGAACCAATTAGGTGTAGTACGAGAAGCCCAGGCAGCATCTGAGTGCCTTTTGGGTGTGGGGGGGTGGCAGGACCATGAGAGGACGCATGCGGTCAGGGTCTGGCATTACCACCCCATTCTCCACCAAGCAACCTAGAATTTGCGAGCCAAGTGGTCCGGAAGACACACTTGTTGAAATTGTAGGTTAAATTCAGCCGAATCGCTGTCTGAAAAAATTTCTCGAGGTTGGCATCATGGTCCTGTGTGTCATGGCCGCAGATGGTGACATTGTCCAGATATGGGAAAGTAGCTGTTAGCCCATTCTGGTCCACCATGCAGTCCATTTCCCGCTGGAAAACCGCAACGTTTTTCGTGACCCCAAAGAGAACCCTGAGGAATTGGTACAGCTCCCCGTTCTCTTTGAAGGCAGTGAAAGGTTGGTTTTCTTGGTGGATCGAAAGCTGGTGATAGGGTGAACGTAAGTCAATGGTGAAGAACTCATGGAATTAGGCGATCCAATTCACCATACCCGTGATCCATGGGAAGGGGTACGCATCCAGAAGCGTGAAGCGGTTGACTGGCTGTAGTCAACCACCATCTGCAGCTTCTCCCTGCTTTTAACAACGACCTCCTGAGCCCTCCAGGGACCTGAGCTGGATTTGATAATGCCCTCGTCCAGCAGTCTGCGCACCTCACTTCTGATAAATTTCCTGTCCTTGTAACTATACTGCCGGCTTTTGGTGGCCACTGGTTTCCAGCCAGGGGTGAGGTTTGCAAAGAGTGCTGGAGGAACGACCCGGAGGGAGGAGAGGATTACAGAAACATGGCTGCAAGGTGGGCAAGCCTAGGAACTTAACATCCCGGGGTATTCAATATTTAGGAGGGATTGGCAAGAAAGAAAAGGGGGTAGGGTAGCTTTGATGATGAGAGAAGGGACCGACATGATTGACAGGAAGGATATTAACTTGAAAGATGCGGAATCTATATGGATAGAACTGAGGAATAGCAAGGGGTGGAAAACGTTAGTGGGGGTGGTATATAGGCCTCCAAATAGTAATGTAGAGGTGAGGGAAGGCATAAAACGAGAAATTAGAGAAGTGTGCAATAAGGGAACAGCTGTCATCATGGGAGACTTTAATTTACATATAGATTGGACTACCCAAATTAGTAAAAGTACTGAGGAGGAGGAATTCCTTGAATGTTTACGGGATGGTTATCTAGACCAATATGTCGAGGAACCAACTCGGGAGCAGGCCATTTTAGACTGGGTATTATGCAATGATAAGGGGCTAATCAACAATCTTGTTGTACGAGGCCCTTTGGGTAGGAGCGATCACAATATGATCGAATTCTCACTTGACATGGAGAGTGAAGAAATTAAAACCGAGACTAAGGCCCTGAATTTAAATAAAGGGAATTATGATGGTATGAGACGGGAGTTGAGTAAGATTGATTGGGTGGTGTTTATCGGGGAGTTGACTGTGGATAGGCAATGGAAAGCATTCAAAGATCTAATGGAAGAATTGCAGAAATCGTTTATACCGGTTTGGCATAAAAATAAACCAAAAAAGGTGACTCAACCGTGGATAACAAGGGAAATTAGAGACAGCATTGGGTCCAAAGAGAGAGCATATCAATTGGCCAAAAAAAAGTACCACAACCAAAGACTGGGAACAGTTCAAGATGCACCAAAGGAGGACAAAGGGATTAATCAAGAGGGCAAAAATAAATTACAAAAGTAAGCTTGTGGCAAACATAAAAACCAACTGCAAAAGCTTTTATAACTATGTCAAGAGGAAAAGATTGGTGAAATCCAGAGTAGGTCCCTTGCAGTCGGAATCAGGGGAATATATAATGGGGAATAAGGAAATGGCAGACCAATTAAATTCTTACTTTAGTTCTGTTTTCACAAGAGAGGATACAAATAACCTCCCAAGGATGTTGGGAAACATAGCGACTAATGCAAGGGAGGACCTGAAAGAAATCAGTATCTCTAAGGACATGGTCTTGGGGAAATTGATGGGATTGAAGGCAGATAAATCCCAAGGGCCTGATAATCGACATCCTAGGGTACTCAAGGAAGTGGCCATTCAGATAGCAGATGCTTTAAGAATTATTTTCCAGAACTCGATAGACTCAGGATCAGTACCCATGGATTGGAGGGTAGCTAATGTTACCCCACTATTTAAAAAGGGGGGTAGAGAAAAAGCGGGGAATTATAGGCTGGTGAGCCTTACATCAGTAGTGGGCAAAATGATGGAATCCATTATTAAGGATGTAATAGCGGAGCATATGACTAGCAGAGAAGGGATCGGACAGAGTCAACATGGATTTACAAAAGGTAAATCGTGCTTGACAAATCTATTGGAATTCTTTGAGATGGTGACAGGTAAAATAGATGGGGGAGAGCCAGTGGATGTGGTGTACCTGGACTTCCAAAAGGCCTTCGATAAGGTCCCACATAAACGACTGGCTTCCAAAATCAAGGCTCATGGGATTGGGGGAAAAGTATTGATGTGGATTGAGAACTGGCTGGCAGGTAGAAGACAGAGAGTTGGGATAAATGGCTCGTTTTCTGAGTGGCAGGCGGTGATCAGTGGGGTGCCACAGGGATCTGTACTGGGACCCCAGCTGTTCACAATTTACATTAATGATCTAGATGAGGGGAATGGATGTAATATCTCCAAATTTGCAGACGACACTAAGCTAGGAGGGGTTGTGTGCACGGAAGAGGGGGTCAGGAAGCTCCAGTGTGATTTGGATAAATTGGGGAACTGGGCAGATACATGGCAAATGCACTACAATGTGGATAAATGTGAGGTTATCCACTTTGGTTATACAAACCGGAGGGCAGATTACTATTTGAATGGCAATAGATTGGGAGATGGGGAAGTGCAGAGAGACCTAGGGGTTCTTGTGCACCAGTCACTGAAGGCGAGCATGCAGGTACAGCAGGCGGTTAAAAAGGCAAATGGTATGTTGGCCTTCATATCAAGAGGGTTTGAGTCTAGGAACAAGGATACCTTACTGCAGCTGTACAGGGCCTTGGTGAGACCCCACCTGGAGTATTGTGTGCAGTTTTGGTCGCCTTATCTAAGGAAGGATGTTCTTGCAATGGAGGAAGTGCAGAGGCGATTCACCAGGCTGATACCTGGAATGGCAGGAATGACTTATAAGGAAAGATTGCGCAAATTGGGATTGTACTCGCTGGAGTTTAGAAGATTGAGAGAGGATCTCATAGAGACCTATAAAATTCTGGCAGGACTGGACAGAATGGATGTGGAAGGGATGTTTCCAATGGTGGGGGAGTTCAGAACCCGGGGCCATGGTTCGAGGATAATAGGCAAACCATTTAGAACCGAGATGAGAAGGAATTTCTTGACCCAGAGGGTGGTGAATCTGTGGAATTCACTGACAGAGAGAGCAGTAGAGGCAGGTTCATTGAATATATTTAAGAGGGAATTAGATCTATTTCTTCAGTATAAGGTTATTAAAGGTTACGGAGAGAAGGCGGGGACGGGGTACTGAACTTTAAGATCAGCCATGATTTCGTTGAATGGCAGAGCAGGTTCGAAGGGCCGAATGACCTACTCCTGCTCCTATCTTCTATGTTTCTATGTTAAGTGGGGCACTGGGGCTGGTGGTGTGGGCTGTCGCTGGAAGGAGGCCTCAGAGGTGGAGTGGTAACAGACAGAGAGTGGGGTGTTGGTCTCCCCATAGTGCAGGGAAACAATTTAGAATTAGCACTGAAAATCCAATCCCAGCCATACGGGTGCTCACAGCTGAGGGAGGCCTAGCAGCTTAAAATCAGTAAATGTGATGCCCTGGACTTTCAGGGTCACTACGCAGTACCCCTTTGGCCCAGTTGAGTGTGATCTGGTCACCAATGAAAACTTTTGGTCAGTGGGGAAAGTAACCAGTCCACAACAGTGGGCCAGGTCTGGACAGGTAAACTCTCAGTTGACCCCGAGTCAAATAAGCAATAAGGACAGTGTCCGTGCACTTTAATCAGTTCCATCGCTGTTGTGAGGGGATGGGGGCAGTCCTGGTCCAGGGTCACTGATGCAGAGACCTGTGCTAGGGACTGTGGAATCTTGCATGATGATGTCACATAGCATCGGGCCTGAAGTGCCCTGTGTGTGCGTGGTGACATCACTGGAGCAGTTGGGCTGGAGCTGTCTGTGGCAAATGGCTGGGGCTGCTGCTTGCAGCCGACTCAGGCCGTCGGGCTGCCAACAGTAAGTGTTGGGAGCTACTGCTTGCAGTCGGCGGTGGGACAGTTGGTCGGGCAGTTGTTGGCGGTAGTGGCGTTGGGTACCTGGTCGGCAGCGTCGGTGGGTAAATGGTCAGCGACAGTGGCAGCAGGTCGCTGAAGTCAGGGCCAGGGTCAGAGCTGGGACAGTCATCACCGGAGTTGGAGCTGAGGCGACCGTCACTGAGGTCAGAGCTGGAGCTGGGGTGGCCGTCACTTAAGTTGGAGGTGGGGCAGCTGTTATTGGGGTTGAGGCATGGGCGGCCGTTAATTTGGGAGGGTGGTCCGACATCGCAACGAGGGTGGAGTGTCACTTCCGCGCGTGGTACCTGCACCATAACGTCAGGCGCTGCTGCGCGATCGAGCCCTCGCTCTCATTGGATGAGAGGTCTGATGAAAAGAAGTTTGAATAAGGGGATGGCGGTTGGGCCTCACAGGAGGCACTATGTTTGGCGGTGGCCATTTTGGAGTGACAGGCTACAGCAAAGTGGCTGTTTTTAAGGCACTTCTGGCATCTGGCTTTCCTTGAAGGACATTGGGACCTGCTGTGCTTGTCCCTCCCGCAGAAGTAGCACTTCAAGGTCGCATCAGGCAGGGTAGCAGTGGCAGCCAGGCCATCGGAGGGCTGTGGGGTAGTAGGGTTAAGAGCAGGCATCCTACTCCCTTCATAACTTGGGATCCAGCTCTGAGAGTAAGTGTCCATACTTAAGACCACAGCCTCCATCGTCTCTGTGATCTGGGTCATGTCCTCTAGGTTTTCTCCTCCATGCTCTAGCAGACGCTCCCTCACCTCATTCGATCAGACCCCGGCCACATAAGCATCCCGAATGAGATCGTCGGTGATCTCAGCTGCAGATTTCTCTATGCAGGCACAGGCTCTGCCCAGTAACCTTAGTGCTTGGAGGTAAGCTCTACAGGACTCACCGGGCAGTTGCCTCCTGGTCACCTAGCTTGTACTGGGAGTAGACCCTGTTCACAGATAACTCGTAGAGTCCTTACAGCACCTTCATGGCTGCTGTGTAGGTGGCTGCGTCCTGGATGCTCTCGTAGACCCTCAGGAACATCATAGACATCAATACTAGCAGTCGATGGCTGTCTTCCACCACGGCAGAGTCAGAGAGCTGTAGGTAAGCCTCAAAACACCTCACCTGGTGCTTAAAGTCATTCGGAGCTGTAGCTGACTGCGGGACAATGTTGAGGCGTTCTGGTCCTAGCATACGTTCCATCCCTAGAAAAGTTTTTGTTAATAAAATTGTAGAGCACGTCAAAAGAATCAAAGACTTGTTGATCCGAACCAAGGATTAGGGTTAGCGTATTACATGTCGGTCAACCAGTCTGGGTCTGACTAGGAGCAACCCTTTAAGACCTGCCAGTAGGCGTGGCTACACTCTCAGCCCATCACAGCTATCCTATTCTACAATATACACATATATACATCAGTGATAGAATCCATACTATCACACCTCCATCTACATGTTTTTGGTGGAATATCCTCTAAAGCATTTATCAATAACAAAGGTGAGTGGTCTGATAAAAGTCATGCCTTATATTTGGTCTTTCAAACTCTCTCCTGGATCTGAGCCGACAACAACTACATGTTGGACCGAGATGAGGAGGAATTTCTTTACCCAGAGGGTGGTGAATCTGTGGAATTCATTGCCACAGAGGGCAGTAGAGGCAGGTTCATTAAATATATTTAAGAGGGAATTAGATCTATTTCTTCAGTATAAGGGAATTAGGGGTTACAGAGAGAAGGCGGGAATGGGGTACTGAACTTTAAGATCAGCCATGATCTCGTTGAATGGCAGAGCAGGCTCGAAGGGTCGAATGACCTACTCCTGCTCCTATCTTCTGTTTTTCTATGTTTTTTTCTATGTCAATCCCAGAAGAGGTTCTGTGTTTGTTTGAATAATCTCTTTCTTTTGGATGTTGTTTTCTCCATATATCAATTAACTTCATATCATGCAATGAGTTTAATGTAAATTTGGCTGCTTTATTATTTATAGTTGTCTTCCCAGTTTTATCTATTGATGGGTTGAGGTTAAAATTAAAGTGTCCCCCCCCTCCCAGTAGAATGTGTCCTTGTGTATCTGCTATCTTTTAAAAGAGTCCTGCATAAATTCCTGGTCATCTTCATTAGGTGCATAAATGTTCAGCAAGTTCCAAGATTCTTTTTTTTTAACTTTATTTAAGATTTTATAACATGAATAACATAGAATTACATTTAAAAAAATTAAGAACAAAATAATAAAATTACAATACAGTATCAGTAATCTAAATAAACTATACCCTCCCCAATAATTATTACACATTAATAACCCAACTCAAATTAGTCCAACCCCCCCTTCCCCCCCAAAATAAAGAGTGAAGAATTAATAAAGTTAATAATATATGTGAGAAAAAAACCCACTTACAAAAAAAACATAACCGATTAAAATACTAACAAAAAGAAAAGTAGTTAATACTAAGATATCAGACTTAAAAAACATATTTAAATCAAACTTAAATGCATATATTTAACAGAGTTAAGATGAAACATATATTTAACTCAAACGTAATATAAAAAATTAGTAAAGTTAGTAACATTGTCTATCAAAAATTCTTAAACAATAATCAATTCTTTAAAAAAATTGTAGCATGAGAAAAAAAAGATGAAAAAAAAACTTTCTCTATAGAGATAAACCTTCACCAACTATCAACTAACTTCACATCTATCATCATATTAGTCACATAAAGTTCCAAGATTCTGACTAAATCTGGCACTTCATCATTATGTATCTTCCCGCTGGGTCTGTTATTACTTCCTTTATCTTCATTGGCACATTCTTATTAACTACTATAGCAACTCCCCTGGTTTTTGAGTTGTGCAATGACGCCTCGACATAACCTACCCAGTCTCCCTTCAGTTTGCGATGTTCTTACTCTGTTAAGTGTGTTTCTTGTATAACGTATATAAGTAGTATCAGTAACTTTTTTCTCTTAATTTGATTGTGGAGGCCATTAATATTAATAGTCATATAGTTCAATGTACTTCTCTTACCCATCCGTTTTCACCTCTCTCCCACCTCTTCAACCCCTCCATCTCCCTTCTTCCAAAATCACTCTTTACATCGTTCTTACTCTTTACTCTACGCGACAACACAACTAATAAGAAATTAAACTCCTTTAAAAGTTCAAAGCTGATATCTGGATATAAAAATATTTTTCCCCGTTGTTCTCCAATGACTCCTTATTTTCTTTCACTCTTTTCATTGCCAGTTCCAATCTTTTCCCTCTCGTTGTCTATCGTAATAGTTTGATTAGTATGGAGCGTGGTTTCTGCCAATGCTCTGTGGGCTCTTTCAATTTCTATTTCTTCTTGGAGTTCTTCCTCTCCCAAGATCTGTGAGATCCATCCTTTTATAAATCCTTTTATATCTGCCCCTTCACCTTCTTTCGCACCCACTATTTTTATATTATTACATCTGCTGAAATGCTCTAAAATGTCATTTTTTGGGGGCCAATAATTCTTGTGTCTTCTTAATCTCCTTGTCTCTAACTTCCAGTTTTAATCTTAACTTGCTCACCTCCATTTCCACGACTATCTCTGTCTTCCACTCATCAGCTCGTTTTCTCATGTCTGCCATAGACTTTTCCATTCTTTGCATTTTTACATCTGTCTCTTGCATGGTTTGAACTCAGTCATTATATTGTGCCCATTAACATCTTTATTTGACTGTCAAAATACTCTTTATCAATCATCTGCTTCGGGATTTGACCTTGTATTTTTTTCTTGGAAGACTTTATCTTCCTCTTGATCTTCTTTCTCTAGCAACATAGAGCCATGTTGCTCCTTCTTCTACCGATGTCTCCTCCGCGTCCTCTCCCACTGCCGATTCAGTGTCACTGTCGGTGCCCCTGCTATAATGCTTACCGTGCGATTTATCGAGCATGCGTGCTGGCACTTTCTT
The DNA here is from genome assembly GCF_036971445.1 of Narcine bancroftii. Classification (NCBI taxonomy): domain Eukaryota; kingdom Metazoa; phylum Chordata; class Chondrichthyes; order Torpediniformes; family Narcinidae; genus Narcine; species Narcine bancroftii. The sequence continues at coordinate 254,147,281 of NC_091474.1, read as the reverse complement.
CTCGGGCTCTGCGAGCCAGCGTTTGAGTCCGCCCCGGGGGACATCATGGCCCAGCTGTCTGCTCAACAGCTTTACCGATTGGGCCATCCTCTTGGGGAGAGCTCCCTGCTCCTGGACACGGGTAAGGCCTTCCTCTTTTATCTCTGGCGATTTCTTCATCTCTTCTTTACGTCATTGTTCACCTTTCCTTCTTTGGAGCCATCTTCAAGTTCTCCTTATACTTTTTATCTTGTGACTTTTTTGTACTTTTCTTCTCTGCCTTTGCTTTCCTACCTATTTTTTCCACTTCCTGTGTGGAAGACTGATTTTTCCCGACCAGCCACTACTCCATCACGTGATCTCCTCCGTTTCCCATCCCATTTTGATCCTGTTGCAAACCCAGACATCCTTCGCTGTCCACTAGAGCATCAGCAAATGGCCCTCACCACTGATGTGCTTGTCCAAATAATGTTCCATGCACTGCAAAGTACCGAACCTTGGGGCAGCCCACAGTCTTCCAGTCTGGAAAACTGCCTCTGCTCCCACTCCCTAAATTCTTTCATCTCGCTGTTCCGTGGACCTCCTCTCCATACACCTTCCACACCAAAACCTACCACGTGGGCCCTTGTCAAATCCATCACTAAACTCCAGACAAATAACGTCATCTGGCTTGCCCTCATTCACCGCGACAACACATTTGACCAGGTCTCTGACACAGGGTCCTCTCCATCCGTTTATCCTACCAATGGTGCCAGACCAGCAGACCTGGTCGATCCACACAGCCCATTTTATACAGCAACATCACACGTAGAACATTGCAGCACAGTACAAACATACGATGTTGTGCTGACTGATATAGACCTAGTCAACAATCGAACCCTTCCCTCCTTCGCACCCATAACCCTCCATTTCCCTGCATCCTCCAGGTTCCCGGAAATTTCGTCCTCACCAATGAGTTTAAAAGTTTAGTCAAAGGCCCGACAATTCCCTTCCTGGATTCCCACAATGTTCTGCGATGCTGCTGGTTGGACCTGGAGGTTTATCAACCTTGATATCATCTAACCATAAGATGTAAGAACAGATGTGGGCCATTCAGCCCAACCTGCCATTCCATCATGAGTTGATCCTTTCTCCCACCCAGCCCCACACCCCAGCCTTCTCCCCATAACCTGGCAGATCCCTGTCAATCCCTGGCCCCCACAGCCACCCGTGGCAGCAAACTCCAGATGTTCTCCACTTGCTGGGTAAAGAAATTCCTCCACATCTGTTCTAAATGACCCCTTCAATCCTGAAGTTGTGCCCTCTTGTCCTGGGCTCCCCGACCGTGAGAAACAGCTTTCCCACATCTCCTCTGTCCAGGCCTTTCAACATTTGAACAGTTTCAAAGTGGCCCCCCTCGTTAGAACAGAGAACACTGCACAGTATAGACCCATGAATCAGTCTGGCCTTTCCTCTCGTCGGCCGGTCCACACACAGTGTCAAGAATCCTTCTTGGACACTCCTGACAAATTCAGTCCCATCCATCCCTCTTGCAGCCAGGAGGTGCTGGTCAATATTAGGGAAGCTGAAATCACCCATAACTACAACCCTGTATTTTGCGCCATTCCACAATCTGCCTGAATAACTGATTCTCGGGGTCCTGAGGGCTATTTGAGGGCCTATAGATAACTCCCAGCACAGTGAGAGCCCCCTTCCTGTTTCTGACGTCCACCCACCCCGACTCAGTGGACCCTCCCTCTGCAGCCCCCTCCCTTTCTACAGCTGATACTGTCCCTGATCAGTGATGCTACTACCCCCACCCCCGACTTTTCCACCTCCCATCTTATTCCTTTTAAAACCCCTAAATCTTGTACCTGCATCAGCCGATCCTGCCCTTCCTCCAGCCAAGTTTCAGTCACGGCCACAACATCGTGTTCCATGTACTGATCCAAGCTCCAAGTTCATCTCCTTTATTTCTAATCCCCCCCCAGCATTGAAATAGACACATTCCAACCCTTCTAACTTGCTCCCTTTATGTTCTGTCCCCTGCAAGTCCTTCGCCACTAACTGATTCTGTCCTTCTACCCTAATATCTCCCCTCACATTCTGATTCCCATCCCCCCGCCAAACTAGCTTAAGCCAGACCCCCCCACAGCTCCAGCAAACCTGCCCACGAGGATATTGTCCCCTCCAGTTCAGGTGCAGCCCATCCTTTTTGTACAGGTCAGGCCTTCCCCAGATGAGATCCCAATGATCTGGAAATCTGAACCCCTGCCCCCTGCCCCAACTCTTCAACCACTTGTTCATCTGCCACAACATCCTGTTTCTCCCTTCCCTGATCCATGGTACAGGCAGCGATCCTGAGATCACCAGCCTTGAAGTCCTGCTATTTAACTTCTTCCTTAACTCCCTACATTCCCCCATACTTCTGAACTCCAAGGAGTCCAGTCCAAGGGTCATCAAACGTTCCCCATGTGCTAATCCATTCATCCCAGGAATAATTTGTGTGAATCTTCTCTGAACCCCCTCCAATGGCAGCTCATCCTTTCTTAAATAAGGAGCCCAAAACTGTACCCTGTCCTCCAAGTGAGGCCTCACCAGTGCCTTCTAAAGCCTCCACACCCCATCCCTGCCCCTGCCCCCTCCCCCTTGAGATAATGACCCCAACATCACATTCACCTTCACCACTGATCCAACCTGGAGGTTCGCCTTTAGGGTTCCCTGCACGAGGATCCCAGACCCTTTCCTCCTCTGAATTTGAAATGATCTCTCCACCCACAGAATAGCCAGCCATTTATTCCTTCCTCCCAAGTGCGTGACCATTCACTTTCCAACACTGTGTTTCCTTTCCCACTTCTCTGCCATTCTCTGAATCTGTCCATCTCTCTGCAATCTCTCCATTGCCCCCTCACCACCTGCCCCTCCACCCATCTCTTTGTCACCTGCAAACTTCGCCACAAAGACATTTATCCTCACCACCTGCCCCCCTACCCATCTGAATCACCTCCAAACTTTGCCACAAAGACATTTATTCCACCATCCAAATCATTAACGTGTAAAGAAGTGGCCCCAACCCTGACCCTTGTGGACACCACTGGTCACCAGGAACCAACCAGAATAGGATCCCTTTATCCCTTCGCTCAGCTTCCTGCTGATCAGCCAATGCTCTCCCCACACCCGTACACTTCCTGTCGTTCCAGGGCTCTCGTCCTGTTCAGCAGCCTCATGTCCAAGGCTGTCTGAAAATCCAAACACACCATGTCCACTGCATCTCCCTGGTCCAGCCGGCTGGTCACTTCCCCAAAGAGTTCCAACAGGTTTGTCAGGCATGATTTTCCCTTTACAGAAACCATGCTGGCTTTGGCCAATCCTGTCATGTGTCTCCAAATTCTCTGTAACCTTATCCTTGACAATCTACTCTAACATCTTCCCCACCACTGCCATCAGACTCATCGGCCGATCATTTCCTTTCTGAATATTGGGCTGACATTTGTGATTTTCCAGTCCTCTGGGACCAGGCCAGAATCTGCTGATTCCTGGAAGATCACTCCCAAAGCCTCGACAATCCCTATGTTCTACCCCACTCCTCAGTGCCCGACCATTTACCGTGTATGTCCTTTCTTGTTTTGTCCTTTCAAACTGCCACACTTCACACTTGTCTGCATTAAACTCCATCTGCCATTTACTGGCCCATTCTACCAGCGGGTCCAGATACCACTGCAATTCTCACCATGTTTCAACCCCCCCCCCCCCAACTACTGTAATCAGAAGGTCCAACTATGCCCTGGTACTGGGCTTGGGGCCTCATCTGGGTTGGGTCCTCACCTGGACCTGTACCTGGAACCTGGACCCAGAACCTCACCTGGACCCAGATCTGTACCTGTATCCTCACTTGGACCCAGAACTGGACCTTGGCCCAGGATTTCACCTGGTCCTGGAACCTCACCTGGACCTTGTCCCAGACCTGGACCTGCACCCAGACCCAGACTTGGACCTGGACCGGGATCTTCACCTAGACCTGGAACCAGACCTGGACCCAGGACCCGGATCCAGGTCCTCACCTGGATCCATGTCCTCACCTGAACCTGGTCCCTGGTCCTCACTTTGACCCAGACCTGGACCCGGATCTGGATCCAGATCTGGATCCAAATCTTCACCTGGATCTGGACCAAGACCTGAACCTGGACCCAGTCCCGGACCTGGAGCGGTCACGTGGTGCATCACCCGCCGTTGCTAGGCAGGTGCATTGTGGGGAAGGGCAGCGATCGTGGACTGGTGCATTGTGGGAGTATCCCTGGGCGGGGGCCCAATCGGAGGTTGGTATGCCGGTGCCTGGCCTGCCGCCCAGGTAAAGGGAGGCGGCGATGGCTTGGGGGTGGGGGTGGGGGTGGGGGTGGGGGTGGAAGCGGGGACGGGGGCCGCCGGCTCGGGGGCTCTGACCCGACACTGTCCTGCCGGCAGGTCCTCTGCCGCGCTCAGGCGAGGAGCAATGGAACTACATTTCCCGGGAGCACGTGCTCCCTGCGCCTGCGCTCTGCCGAGTGTCTGGCGAGGCCGGCCTCGTGGCGCTGTGATTGATACCCTACTGTCGAATATCGGTGTTGGGTGGGTGGGGCTTGTGGCGCCCCCCAGCGGCCTCTGCTGGCCATGTCTGGAGGTGCAGGCGCTCTGCAGTGCGGCGGAGGCGAGCGGCCGGGCCCAGGGGTGAGTTGAAGGCGGGGGGCGGGGGGAGGAGGAGGAGGAGGAGGGACGGGGGTGGAGGGGAGCAGGGGAAGGCGGATGGGGGAGGGGGGGGGGACAGCGGACAGGGAGAGGTGAGGGTGGGGAGGGCAAAGCAGCGGTGACTGGGCGAGTGGTGCAGGAGGATGGATGGGGGTCAACCAGAGGACATACGTCTCCCCCTCTTTCCCCTCTCTCCCCTCCCCTCTCTCCCCTCCCACTCTCTCTCCCCTCCCCCCCCTCTCCCCTCCCCCCCCCTCCCATCCCCCCACATCCCCTCCCCCCCCTCTCACCCTCCCCCCCTCCTCCCCTCCCCCCCTCCCTCCCCCCCTCCCCCCCCCCACCCCCTCCCTCCCCCCTCTCCCTTCCCCCCTCTCCTCTTCCCCCCTCTCCTCTTCCCCCTCTCCTCTTCCCCCTCCCTCTCCCCCTCTCCTCTTCCCCCCCTCCTCTTCCCCCCTCTTCCCACTTCCCCCTCTCCTCTCCCCCCTCTCCTCTTCCCCCCTCTCCTCTTCCCCCTCTCCTCTTCCCCCCTCCTCTCTCTTCCCCCCTCTCCTCTTCCCCCACTCCTCAACCCCCCTCTCCACATCCCCCCTCTCCTCTTCCCCCTCTCCTCTTCCCCCCTCTCCTCTTCCCCCCTCTCCTCTCCCCCCTCTCCTCTTCCCCCCTCTCTCTTCCCCCCTCTCCTCTTCCCCCCTCCTCTTCCCCCCTCACACTTCCCCCTCTCCTCTTCCCCCACTCCTCTTCCCCCCTCTCCTCTTCCCCCCTCTCCTCTTCCCCCCTCACACTTCCCCCCTCCTCTTCCCCCTCTCCTCTTCCCCCCTCTCCTCTTCCCCCTCTCCTCTTCCCCCTCACCTCTCCCCCCTCTCCTCTTCCCCCACTCCTCTTCCCCCCTCTCCTCTTCCCCCCCTCCTCTTCCCCCTCTCCTCTCCCCCACTCCTCATCCCCCCTCTCCTCTTCCCCCCTCTCCTCTTCCCCCTCTTCCTCTTCCCCCTCTCCTCTTCCCCCTCCCTCCTCTCCCCCCTCTCCTCTTCCCCCCTCTCCTCTTCCCCCCTCTCCTCACCCCCTCTCCTCTTCCCCCCTCTCCTCTTCCCCCTCTCCTCTCCCCCTCCCACATCCCCCCTCACCACTCCCCCCTCTCCTCTTCCCCCCTCTCCTCTACCCCCCTCTCCTCTCCCCCCACACCACTCCCCCACACCACAACCCCCTCTCCTCTTCCCCCCTCATCCTCTTCCCCCCTCTCCTCTTCCCCCCTCTCCTCTTCCCCCCTCTCCTCTTCCCCCCTCTCCTCTTCCCCCCTCTCCACTTCCCCCTCTCCTCTTCCCCCCTCCTCTTCCCCCCTCTCCTCTCCCCCCACTCCTCTTCCCCCTCACTCTTCCCCCTCTCCTCTTCCCCCCTCTCCTCTTCCCCCCTCTCCTCTCCCCCTCTCCTCTTCCCCCCTCTCCTCTTCCCCCCTCTCCTCATCCCCCCTCTCCTCTTCCCCCTCTCCTCTTCCCCCTCTCCTCTTCCCCCTCTCCACTTCCCCCCTCTCCTCTTCCCCCTCACCCTTCCCCTCCCACCTCCCTCCCTCCCCTCACCACTACCCCCCACTACTCAACCCCCCTTCCCCTCTTCCACCTCATCCCCCCCTCTCCTCTTCCCCTCTCTTCCTCTTCCTACTCCCCCCTCACTCATACCCCCTCGTCCTTCTTACCCCCTCTCCTCTTCCCCCCTCTCCTCTTCCCCCCTCTCCTCTTCCCCCTCTCCTCTTACCCCCCTCTCCTCTTCCCCCTCTCCTCTTCCCCCCCTCCTCTTCCCCCTCTCCTCTTCCCCCCTCTCCTCTTCCCCCCTCTCCTCTTCCCCCTCTCCTCTTCCCCCCTCTCCTCTTCCCCCTCTCCTCTTCCCCCCTCTCCTCTTCCCCCCTCTCCTCTTCCCCCTCTCCTCTTCCCCCCTCTCCTCTTCCCCCCTCTCCTCTTCCCCCACTCCTCTTCCCCCCTCTCTCTCCCCCCTCTCCTCTTCCCCCCTCTCCTCTTCCCCCCTCTCCTCTTCCCCCCTCTCCTCTTCCCCCCTCTCCTCTTCCCCCCTCTCCTCTTCCCCCCTCTCCTCCCCCCCTCTCCTCTTCCCCCCTCTCCTCTTCCCCCCTCCTCTTCCCCCCTCTCCTCTTCCCCCCTCTCCTCTTCCCCCTCACCTCTTCCCCCTCTCCTCTCCCCCTCTCCTCTTCCCCCCTCTCCTCTTCCCCCCTCTCCTCTTCCCCCTCTCCTCTTCCCCCCTCTCCTCTTCCCCCTCTCCTCTTCCCCCTCTCACTCTTCCCCCCTCTCCTCTTCCCCCCTCTCCTCTTCCCCCTCTCCTCTTCCCCCCTCTCCTCTTCCCCCCTCTCCTCTTCCCCCTCTCCTCTTCCCCCCTCTCCTCTTCCCCCCTCTCCTCTCCCCCCTCTCCTCTTCCCCCCTCTCCTCTTCCCCCTCTCCTCTTCCCCCCTCTCCTCTTCCCCCTCTCCTCTTCCCCCCTCTCCTCTTCCCCTCTCCTCTTCCCCCCTCTTCCTCTCCCCCCCTCTCCTCTTCCCCCCTCTCCTCTTCCCCCCTCTCCTCTTCCCCCTCTCCTCTTCCCCCTCTCCTCTTCCCCCCCTCTCCTCTTCCCCCCTCTCCTCTTCCCCCTCTCCTCTTCCCCCCTCTCCTCTTCCCCCCTCTCCTCTTCCCCCCTCTCCTCTTCCCCCCTCTCCTCTTCCCCCTCCCTCTTCCCCCTCTTCCCCTCCCTTCCCCCCTCTCCTCTTCCCCCTCTCCTCTTCCCCCCTCTCCTCTTCCCCCCTCTCCTCTTCCCCCCCTCCTCTTCCCCCTCTCCTCTTTCCCCCTCTCCTCTTCCCCCCTCTCCTCTTCCCCCCTCTCCTCTTCCCCCCTCTCCTCTTCCCCCCTCTCCTCTTCCCCCCTCTCCTCTTCCCCCCTCTCCTCCCCTCTCCTCTCCCTTCTCTCACCTCCCCTCCCCTACCCACACCTCCCCCTCTCCCTTCTCTCCCCTCTCCACCCTCCCCATTCCCCTTCCCTCTCCACCTTCCCATCCCTCATCTCCCCCATTCCCTCCACTCCCATCCCCATTCCCCTCCCCTCCTCACCTTCCCCATGCTCCTCCCCTGCTCACCTCCCTTCATTCCCCTCCCCACCCCCCCTCCCCTCTCCCCACCCCCACCCTCCCCTCTCCCCCCACCCCCCACCCTCCCCTCTCCCCCACCCCCCACCCTCCCCTCTCCCCCACCCCCCACCCTCCCCTCTCCCCCACCCCCCACCCTCCCCTCTCCCCCACCCCCCACCCTCCCCTCCCCCTCTCTCCCCTCTCTCCCCTCCCCTCCCTTCCCCTTCTTCCTTTCCTCTCCACTCCCACCCACTCCCCTCTTCTGCCCTCTACTGTTCCTACCCATCCTCTCACCCCCACCCTTCCTCCCCCTCCTCCAGACGGGTGGGGAGTCTTTCCCCCCCCCCCATCAGATTGGTGGGGAGTCTCCCATCCCTCCCCAACTGGAGGGGGTGTGTCTTCCACTTCCACCTTGGACCAGTGGTGGTGGAGGGTTGTAGGGTTCGTGCCACAGGACATCTCACCCACTCTTGTCATCATGAATTCCTGGTCAGAGGTGACCTCAAGGTGTTGGTGTGTTGGGTAAGGTGGTTGGTGGAGGCTGGGGTGTTGCTGTAGAAACATAGAAAACTATTGTCCAGAAATAGGCCCTTTGGCCCTTCTCGTGTGTGCCGTCCCCTGACCTGCACCCAGTCCATAGTCCCCCCATACCCCTCTCATCCATCTACCTCTCCAAATTCCTCTTAAATGTTAAAATTGAGCCAGCATTCACCACTTCAGATGGCAGTTCGTTCCACACCCTCTCCTCTCTCTGTGTGAAGAAGTACCCCCTCATGTTCCCTTTAAACCATTCATTCTTAACTTTTTTCTGCTGTGGTCTTCCCCACCCCCTCCCCCAGGACTCTGCTCAAGTTATGGACCCCTTCCCTGTGAAGCAGTTAAGTTTTGGTTTCTTCTGTACTTCTTTCCTACTGACCACCTAAAACACTAAAAGTATTTATGTTGCATGAGTTGAAAAGAAAACAAGGCTTTTACTTAAATTTGGCAGTTCAAGTCGTCAAGTTTTCTGTCATCTGATTGTACAAGTCCAAACCCAACAAAACAGCGTTCTCTGGTCCTCAGGTCAAAGCATGCAAACACACAACCAGACATAACACACACACAGACCAACAATACACACGCAGGACGTGTTTATCTGTACACATAATAAACATTGCTTCATGAATGTGAGGGTCTCGGAGGGTCAGTGTGAGCAGTTCCTTTGGTCGTTCGGCATTCTCCCTGCCCGTGGGAAGAAGCTGTTCTCAGCCTGGTGGCGCTGGCTCTAATCCTCCTGGATCTCTTCCCCGACAGGAGCAGCTAAAAGATGTGGGGTGGAAGGGGTCCTCAATAATTTTTCCCGTCCTCTTCGACAATGATCCCAATAGATCATGTCAATGGGGGAGGGAGAATCCAGTGATCCTCTCGTCCACTCTTATGTCCCTGTGGATTGACCCTGATCCATTTCTCTACAGTAACCGTCCCCACTCTGATGCAGCCGGCCAGGACGCTCTCGATAGAGACTCCTGTAGAAGGTTGACGTGATGGTGGCCGGTGGCCCTTGCCCACTTCACTCTTCTCAGGATGGGCAGTTGCTGTTGTACCTTCCTGACAAGTGAGGAGATGTTGAGTGTCCACAACAGGTCATTAGTTAAATGAACTCCAAGGAACTTGGTCTCTCACTCTCTCCAGCACAGAGCTTTGATGCTCTGGTTCCAGGGCTCTGCAGGGCCCCTGGTGAGAATGGCTCCTTTGAACATTTCACCTTTCACCCTTAAGACCCTCATAATTTTGTACACCTTGACCAAATCTCCCCCCATTCTCTGACACTTCAGGGAATAAACTCCAAACCTGTTTAATTGTTCCCTGAAACTCAGGTCAGATTTCAGATTTATTGTAAACATGACATCACATATATCCTCGTAAATCTTCTCTACACCCTTTCAATCTCATTGATATCTTTCCTGCAGTTAGATGACCAGAACCATCCTCCAAGTAATACTCCAAGGTGATCACCGTACGCTTTCTGTGGCCTTACCAATTCTTTGCAATCTTGTCCAGTCTCCCTGCATTTATGTGGGATTCGTTATTTAAGGAAGACGAGTGTCCCACGCCACATTGTCTGCCTGCAATCTTAGACCTGTGCACCAAAATTTCTCTGTTCCTCAGTCCCACTTGGACCCTACCATCTGTGGTGTGTCCTTGGACCTGTACATCAAATTTTAAATTTAGACCTTCAGCACGGTAACAGGCCCTTCAGGCCCAAGAGTCTGTGCTGCCCAATTACACCAATTAACCTACACCCCCGGTACGTTTTGAACAGTGGGAGGAAGCCAGGGCCCCTGGGGAAAACCCATCTAGACATGGGGAGAACGTACAAACTCCTTACAGACAGCGCGGGATTCGAACCCTAGTCCCAATCACTGGCGCTGTAACTGCCTTGCTGTAACCACTGCACTAACCTGCCACCAAGGTCACTCTGTTCCTCAGTCCGCACTAGTACCCTGGCATCCATGGTGTGTCTTTCTAACATAAGCTGACTTTGGCTTGCAGGACAGAATTCAACCTGCCACTGCTCTGCCCATCTCATGGCTCTCATCCCTGGCAAATGCCCCCCCCAACCCCCACCAACTAAGGGTGTGCTCCCTGGATTGGGAAAGGAGCAGGAGAGGGGACATTTCGGTCAGTTTCAAAGTGGTGATAAGACTGGCCCAGAATTGGTGCAGGCAAACATTGGTGACGAAAAGGGTAAAGGAGCTGTGGTTGACAAAAGGTGGACAGCAGCTAGGGGTAAGGGTGGTAGAAGGAAGCAAAACTCAGGAAGGGCTCATGAGGATGGTTGGGAGCCAAGGAGGAAGTTAGTGCAGAAGGGGGCATGAGGAAAGCTTTGCAAATAGGATTAAGGAATGAGGAGAGTGAGGGTAGGGCCAATGAGGGAGAAAGGGGGGATGTGCCTGGATGGAGGGGAGGGGTGGGCCGGCCTGAATGAATACACAGAGAGGGGCTTTGGTCAAGGTGAGGTGAGTACTGGGTTGGGCAGGACACACCCCGGGCAGACCAGGTGGGATCTGGGCGGGATCTACCCCAGGGGGACCAGGTAGGATCTACCTGGGTGGAACTAAACAGGATGTGCCCGGGGGGGGA